>NC_064821.1:22739834-22855577 GCF_024166365.1 Elephas maximus indicus
ATGAATCTGGAAGGCATCATGCCGAGTAAAATAAGTCAATCACAAATGGCCAAATATTTGTGTGAAGCCACTACTATAAAAATTCATGAAAAGGTTTACACACACACACAAAGACAATCTTTGATGACTATGAGGGAAGGGATGGGTGAGGATGGAAAAACACTAAATGGACAATAGATAAGTGATAACTTTGGTGAAGGGTAAGACAGTACACAATACTGGGGTAGCCAGCACAGCTTGTACAAGGCAAGGTCATGGAAACAAGGTCCATAGACACATCCAAACTCCCTGAGGGACCAAATTGCTGAGTTGAGGGCTGTGGGGACCATGGTTTCAGGAAATGTCTAGCTCAATTGACATAACAGTTTATAAAGACAATGTTCTACATTCTACTTTAGTGAGTAGTGTCTGGAATCTTAAAAGCCTGTGAGCTGCCATCTAAGATACTCCACTGGTCTCACCCCTATGGGAGAAAGGGAGAATGAAGAAAACTAAAGACACAAGGGAAAGATTAGTCCAAAAGACTGATGGATCACAACTACCACAGCTTCCACCAGACTGAGTTCAGTACAACTAGGTGATGCCTGGCTATCACCACTGACTGCTCTGACAGGAATCACAATAGAGGGTCCTGGACAGAGCTAGAGAAAAATGGAGAGCAAAATTCCAACTCACACACACACACACACACACAAAAACACCAAGCTTACTGGCCTGACAGAGACTGGAGAAACCTCGAGAGTATGGCCTCGGGACACCCTTTTAGCTTAGTTATGAAGTCACTCCTGAAGTTCACCCTTCATCCAAAGATTAGATAGGCCCATAAAACAAAATGAGACTGAAGGGGCACAGCAGCCCAGGGGTAAGGACTAGAAGGCAGGAGGGGACAGGACAGGTGGTAATACGGAACCCAAGGTCAAGAAAAGAGAATGTTGACTTGTCATGGTTTTGTTAACCAACATCAAAAACAGTAAGTGTACTAACTATTTAATGAGAAGGTAGTTTGTTCGGTTAGCCTTCATTTAACGAAGAAACAAAAAAAAGAAAAATTAAAGTCAGGCTTCTCAGACTTCACCATGCCTCAAAACCTCACAAAGTGCTTTTTAGAATGCATTTCTTTTGAGGAAACCCTGGTGGAGTAGTGGTTAAGTGCTATGGCTGCTAACCAAAAGGTCAGCAGTTTGAACCCACCAGGCAGTCCTGGAAAACTCTATGGGGCAGCTCTACCCCATCCTGTAGGGTCCCTATGAGTCAGAATCGACTCAATGACAACGGCTTTGGTTTTTTGTTGTTGTTGTTATCTTTTGGGTATCTCCCCAGAGATCCAAGTCACTAGTTCTGAGGTGAGTTATGGAAACGAACCACCAGTATGAATAAAGGCCTTAGGTGACTTATCTTTACAGGTGCTCTGGGGACATAAATGGAGGCAGTTCTGCATGAGAAGACACCTGGTGTGCCAGGATAGAGGCCATCTTCCCAGTGTGATGACCACCATTAGTGATGACCAGAACAGAAGGCTTTCCAGAAACTCTACTGATGGTCCTACAAGACCTACACGGTTGTCACCCCCACACCACGGAGATGATTCTGACTGCATGTCCTGCTTTTGTTTTTACTTGTGGAAAGATGACCTCCCTAGTCCTGCCAACTTTGCTTTTCTCCCATTGTGTTTCATACTGAACACATCTTCCTCAAAATAAAGTCCATTTCCACAGGTAAATTTTTACCCTAATAAATTCACATTAAAAATTATATATAAGAATTGTTACAGTGCAGTCTTCCCCTTAAAACCTCACTGACTCAATTCACTTTACTTAATCATATTTCCCTGTGTGAATACGACCAGAAATTACAAAGAAAAAAAATGTAAGATAAATTGAATAAGGGGAAAAGTGAACAAACAAACAAAAAACCCATATACCCTCTGTTATGAATTGAATCATGTCCCCCACAAATATGTCTTGAAAATCCTAACCTCCATGCCTGTGGTTGGAGCCCTGGTGGTACAGTGGTTAGGAGCTCTGCTGCTAACCAAAAGATCAGCATTTCATATCCACCAGCCGTTCCTCGGAAACCTTATGGAGCAGTTCTACCCTGTCCTATGGCATCTCTATTAGTCAGAATTGACTCAAAGGCATTGGGTTCTGATTGTGGTTATAGTCCCTTTTGGGAATGGATTGTCTTTGTTATGCTAATGAGGCAGGATTAGTGTAGGGAATATTTTGAGTCGATCTCTTTTGAAATATGAAGGAGATTAAACGAGCAAGTAGAGCAGAGATTGGGAAAGATTGATGCCAATCCACGTGGAGATCTCCAAGAAACCAGGAAACAAGCGGAAAAGACAAGGATGTTGATACAGAGCTGACAGAGAGAGAAAGCTCTCCCTTACAGCCGGCATCTGAATTCAGACTTCTAGCCTCCTAAATTTTGAGAAAATAATTTGTTTGTTAAAACCATCCACTTGTGGTATTTCTGTTATAGCAGCACTAGATAACTAAGACAAACTCTTTTTTTTTTTCCAAGCAATGTATTGTACACAGCAAATAGTTTTCCTTCCAACAGTTTATACACAAATTGTTCTGTGACCCTGGTTGCTGTCCCCACAGTGGGTCAGCATTCCCCTTATTTCTACCTTGCTTCCCTGTTTCTATTCCTCCAGTTTCCCTGCCTCTCCTTGCCTTCTTATCTTTGCTTTTGGGCAAATGTTGCCCATTTGGTCTCTTACAGTTGATTATTTCAAGAAACACTTTCCTCATGAATGTTATTGTTCATTTTATAGGCCAATCTATTGTTTGACTTAAAGGTGACCTCTGGGAGTGACTTCAGTTGCAGATTAAAAGGATGACTTAGGGCAATTATCACAAGGGTTCCTCCAGTCTCTATCAGTCCAGTAAGTCTGATCTTTTTTCATGAATTTGAGTTTTGTTCTATATTTTTCTCCCATTCTATCTGGGAAGTTCTATTGTGTCCAGACAGACACCTTCTTATCAGTAAATCAGTGAAAAGGAATCAGACAAATAAGGTGACTGAAAGATTACCAACCTTGCCTACTGATTATATTACTAAGACTAGTAAAAGCTGGTGATACATATTATGACAAATGTAAACCAATAAAACTGCTGAAACAAGTGGTAGAAATACAGGAAAGCAAAGAATTACAAGTTTTACAAATGATGACAAGATATAGAACACAATGCCCCTAGTTAAATTTTATTGTATATTATGCACCAAACATTGTATTCAGTACTTGTAGTGGTTAGCGGGGTTGACTTCTCCACAGAAAATATACTCAAGTAGTCAGTCTAAGGCTCTCATAGTAATTATTTTTCACAATACCAGAAATTTCATTAGGAAGGAACATATGAACCTATTATCTGTGATGAAATGGGATGAGTATTTTCTGTATGACTCCATGAATTAAAAAATTCTGTTGCCATCAAATCAATTCTGACTCATAGTGACCCTCTATTAGCAAAAACACCACTCATCTGTCAGTTTCTCATACTGTGGTTGACTTCTGTGTTCCTTTGATGCTGGAAGCTATGCCATTCGTATTTCAAATAGCAGCAGGGTCACTCATGGTGAACAAATTTAGGGGAGCTTCCAGACAAAAACAGACTAGGAAAAAGGACCTGGTTATCTACTTATGAAAAAATTGGCAAATGAAAACCTTATGAATAGCAGTGGAACATTGTCTGATATAGTGCCAGAAGCTGAACCCCTCAGGTTCAAAGACACTCAAAATATGACTAGGGAAGAGTTGCCTCCTCAAATTAGAGTCAATCTTAAAAGACTCAAATTTTCAGGACCTTCATTTGCTCATGTGGCACAACCCAAAATGAGAAGAAATATCTGCAAACATCCATTAATAATCAGAACTTGGAATACATGATGGATGAACATAGGAAAATTGGAAGTAATCAAAAAAGAAATGCATAAAGATCGATATCCTAGGCATTATTGTTGTTGTTAGGTGCCCTCGAGTTGGTTCTGGCTCATAGTAACCCCATGTACAACAGTAAGAAACACTGACTGGTCCTGTACCATCCTCACAATCATTGTTATGCTGGAGCCCATTGCTTAGCCACTGTGTCAATCCATCAGGTTGCTGACCCTATACTTCACCAAGCATGATGTACTTATCCAGGGACTGATCACTCCTGATAACACATCCAAAGTATGTGAGACATAGTCATTGCATCCCTGCTTCTAAGGGGCATTCTGGCTGTACTTCTTCCAAAACAGACTTGTTTGTTCTTTTGGTAGTCCATGGTATATGCAACATTCTTCACCAACACCGTAGTTCAATGTCATCAATTCTTGTCTCCTTCATTCATTGAACAGCTTTCGAACAAATATGAGGTGAATGAAAACACCATGGCTTAGGTCAGGTATTCCTTAGTGTTCAAGGTGACATCTTTGCTTTCCAATAATTCAAAGAGGTATTTTGCAGCCAATTTGCCTAATGCAATGCATCATTATTTCTTGACTGCTGCTTCCATGGGTGTTGACTTTGGATCCAAGTAAAATGAAATCCTTGACAACTTCAATCTTTTCTCCCTTTATCATGATGTTGCTTATTGATCCAGTAGTGAGGATTTTTGTTTTCTTTATGTTGAGGTGTAATCCATACTAAAAGCTGTGGTCACTAGCTCACTAGGTATTAGTGAGCTAAAATGGACTGATATTGGCCATTTTGAATAGGGCTTTCATATGATACACCATACTGGGAATGACAAAATGACAAAGAATGGTGTTGTATTCTTAAAAAAAAAAAATTCAAGATCTATTTTGAAGTACAATGCTGTCAGTGACAGGATAATATCCATAAATGCACAAGGGAGATCAGTTAATACAACTCTTATTCATGTTTACACACCAACCATTAATCCCAAAGATGAAGAAATTGAAGATCTTTACCAACTTCTGTAGTCTAAAGTTGATCAAACACGCAATAAAGATGCATTGACTATTAATGGTGATTGGAATGCAAAAGTTGGAAACAAAGAGGAAAGATTGGTAGCTGGAAAGTATGCCTTGGTGATAGAAACAATGCCAGAGATCATATGATAGAATTTTGCAAGACCAATGACTTATTCACTGCAAATGCCTTTTTTCAACAACATAAATGGCTACCATACACATGGACATCACCAGATGAAATACACAGGATTCAAATCGACTACATCTGTGGAAAGAGAAGATGGAAAAGCTCAACATCATCAGTCAGAACAAGGCCAGGGGCTGACTGTGGAATAGACCATCAGTTGTCCATAACAAGATCAAGTTGAAGGTGTAGAAAATTAGAGCAAGTCCATGAGAGGCAAAATACAGTCTTCAGTATATCCCACCTGAATTTAGAGACCATCTCAAAAACAGATTTGACACATTGAACACTTATGACCAAAGACCAGACAAATTGTGGAATGTCATCAAGGATATCACACATGAAGAAAACAAAAGGACATTAAAAAGACAAGAAAAAAAGAAAAGACCAAAATGGATGTCAGAAGAGACTCTGAAACTTGTTTCCGAAGTTAGAGCAGCTAAACGAAATGGAAGAAATGATGAAGTAAAAGAGCTGAACAGAAGATTTCAAAGGGGGCGTTGAGAAGATAAAGTAAACTACTATAATGAAAGGTGTAAAGATTTGGAGTTAGAAAACCAAAAACAATTTCTCAGCATATCTCGGCATTTCTCAAGCTGAAAAAACCGAAGAAAAAATTCAATTTTAAGGATTTTTTTTTTTTATAGTCAAAATATTGAAGGTCCCAGGAAACATTAAAAGAAGATAGAAAGGATACACGCAGTCACTGTACCAAAAAGAATTGCTTGACATTCATACATTTCAGGAGGTACCATATCCTAAAGAACAATTGGCCTTGAAGGGAAAAGCCCAAGGTACACTGAAGGAATTGGAGACAAACAAGGCTCCAGGAGTTGACAGAATACCAGTTGAGATGTTTCAACAAAGGGGTGCAGTGGTGAAGGTGCTCACTTGTCTATGCCAAGAAATTTGGAAGACAGCTACCTGACCAACTGACTGGAAGAGATCCATATTTGTGCCCATTCCAAAGAAAGATGATCCAACAGAATGTGGAAATTACCAAACAATATCATTAATATCACCCGCTAGTAAAATTTTGCTGAAGATAATTCAAAATCAGTTGCAGTAATACCTCCACAGGGAACTATCAGCAGTTCAAGCCCCATTCAGAAGTGGTCATGCAACAAGGGATCTCATTGCTGATGTCAGATGGATCTTGGCTGAAAGTATAGAATGCCAGGAAGATGTTTACCTTTGTTTTATTGACCATGCAAAGGAATTCAATTGCGTGGATCATAACAAATTAAGGATAACATTGAGAAGAATGGGATTTCCAGAACACTTAATGGTGCTCATGTGGACAGAATCTGTAAATAATCCAAAAGGCAGTCATTCAAACAGAACAATGGCATGCTGTGTGGTTTAAAATCAGGAAAGATGTGGATCAAGGCTGTACTCTTTCACCATACTTATTCAATCTGTATGCTAAGCAAATAATCCAGGAAGCTGGACTATATCAAGAAGAATGTGACATCAGGAGTGGTGGAAAACTCAACCTGCAACATACAGATGACACAACCTTGCTTGCTGAAAGCAAAAAGGACTTGAAGCACTGATGAAGTTCAAAGACCACAGCCTTCAGTATGGATTACATGTCAACATAAAGAAAACAAACTCCTCACAACTGGACCAATAAGAAACATCATGATAAACAGAGGAAGGATGGGATTTGCCAAGGATTTCGTTCTAGCTGGATCCACAATCAATGCCCATGGAAGCAGCAATCAGGAAATCTCCTGCAAAAGACCTCTTTAAAGTGTTAAAAAACAACGATGTCACTTTGTGGGTCCAGGTGCTCCAGACCCCAGCCATGGCATTTTCAATCTCCTCATATGCATGCAAAAGCTGGAAAATGAATAAGGAAGACCAAGGAAGAGTTGATGCCTTTGATTTATGGTGCTGGGGAAGAATAGTGGATATACTGTGGACTGCCAGAAGAATAAACAAATCTGTGTTGGAAGAAGCACACTCAGAATGCCCCCTAGAAGGAAGTACAAAGAGACTTTGTCTGATGTGCTTTGGACATGTTATCAGGAGTAACCAGTCACTGGAGAAGGACATCATGCTTGGCAAAGTAGGCAGTGAGTAAAAGAGAGGAAGACCCTCAATAAGATGGATTGACACAGTAGGTTTAAAGATGGCTGAACCATAGCAAAGATTGTGAGAACAGTGCAAGACTGGACAGTGTTTCATTCTGTTGTATATAGGATTGATTTGAGCCGGAACCTACTCGAAAGCACCTAAAAATGACAATTAACAACAGGTTCAGGGAGAAACAGTGACCTTGTGTGATTGAGCATTATAACTGGATATGATGCCTAAGTCTGTGGCAGCCATTCCTGGCCATGAGGGTAACCATTCCTAGGATGAAGGTACCTTGTTGAAGCCACCTCATGGAAGAGTAAAAAAATTCTTTTGTTTTTTTTTTTTGCATTCTCTATCTCTGAAGTTCTTGTAATGAAAGTTAACTCTATTGTTTATGTATTTTAGAGTCAAGGTTCATATTTTCTTATTAGAAGCAAAGCCTTCTAATAAGATTCAATTATCACAGTCATCTGAAGCCACTGAGACAATCCAAATATGCCAATTTTATACATTTTGTAGGGGGAAATTGTGGTTCAGTGGTAGCATTCTCACCTTCCATCGAGAGACCCAGTTTCAATTTTTGGTCAATAAACCTCATGTGTCACCACAACCTGTCTGTCCGTGGAGCATTGAGCATTGTTATGATGCTGACTAGGTTTCAGTGGATCTTCCACATTAAGGTTAACTAGGAAGAAAGCCCTGGCTATCTTCTCCCAAAGAAATCAGCCAGTGAGACCCTGTGGATCACAATGATTCTACCCATTATGGATGGGGTTGCCATGAGTCAAGTGCCAAGGTGATGGCAGCTAGCAACAACACCCAGTACAAAAATAAATGATTAAACTGAGTATGGTGGATGCTAACGTTACCCGGACACACAGGTTTTACCAACGACATGTCATACTAATATCTAAATTTGGGCATAAAGGGTCAGCTCTCTGGTCTCGCAGTGGGATTAAGCCTGATTTCCATTCACATGACTCAATCCATGGCATCAGGCGGAAGCTAGTCTCTAGCTTTTCCCACAGCCTTGTCTGCATCCTTTCCCTACCCTTCTACCGTCTCCTGCTTTCTTTATTCTGAGACTGTGCCACAGAAATAAATCAACCCTGCCTCAGGCTCCGCTTCTATGGAACTTGCCCAAAGAGACTCAGCTTAGAGAATTAAAATAATTTGTCAAACAACACAGAGCTACACAAAGAATAAAGGCAAATTTCAAACCTAAGTTGAAATGCACTTAGCCATTATGTTGTGTTGTCATTTTAAAAGAACGTGGTAATGGGAGAGTCAGGCATTCTGCCTCACATGTATTCTTTTCCCTTTGATGCCATCTAGAAATCCAAGCTGAAAGTGGTAAGATAATCACTGAAAAGCAGTTATGCTCCTGAAAATTTTTCTCAAAGCCCCCTTCACATCCCTGTTTCTCAGGCTATAGACAAAGGGGTTCATCATGGGAGTGGCCACAGTGTACATCACTGAAGCTACTGCAGTCTTCCTGGAAGAGTGTGTAAATGCAGCACTAACATACGTGCCTAAGCCTGTCCCATAAAACAAGGAAAAAACTGAGAGGTGAGACCCACAGGTAGAAAAAGCTTTATACTTTCCACCTGCTGATGGCATTCTCAAAATGGAGGAAGCAATTTGTATATAAGAGAAAATGATCCCAGAGAGAGGAACACCACATAATATGGTAGCCGCAAAATATGAGAAGATGTTATTGAGGAGGGCATCAGAACAGGCAACCTCAATGACCTGAAGAACTTCACAAAAAAAGTAAGGAATTTCCGGATCTGGGCCGAAGGACAGTTGCAACACCATCAGACCGTGGAACAAGGCATTCATGATCCTAATGAACAAGGAAAGTAGAAACAGCAGGCCACAGAGGCGAATGTTCATGATGACTGTGCATGTCAGTGGGTGACAAATTGCCACATAGCGGTCATAGGCCATTACTCCCAGGAGAAAATTTTCCAAAGCACCAAAAATCAGGACAAAGCAGAGCTGGGTGAGGCAGCCTGCATAAGTGATGCTCTGATTCTGTGTTTGGAGGTTCGCCAGCATCTTTGGGATCGTGGCTGTGCTGAAACAGATGTCAGTGAAGGACAGATTGGCAAGAAAGAAATACATGGGGGTGTGGAGGTAGGAGTCAAAGGTGACAGCCAGGACAATGAGTAGGTTTCCCAGGACAGTGATCACATACATGGACAAGAACAGGCTAAAGAGGAGGGGCTGCAGTTCTAGATCCTCTATCAGTGCCAGGAGAAGGAATTTTGAAATATGTTTTATTTCTGGGTTCCATATTGTTGATGAATGATGGAAAAGATATGATAAGACAGTAAAATGCATGGTTCCTGGAACAGCAGACGCTGCATCACCAGAGGCAAAAATCATCTTGGGAAAGAACAAAAGGAAGAAAGAGGAAAACAAATGGGATGTCTTCATTATGTATACTTTGTTACTTCAAAAATAAACAGATGTTGATACAGCAGAGAATTCTAGAAAGGGGCAAAATTGCATCCATGGTTTTTGTTCTGTTTTTGCACAATCTGCTGGCATGATCTTTTATATATTAGGTAATTTTACAAAAACAAACAGATAGGGAAGTAGCCTAATGTGTCTGTCTGGGCCTCCAACTCCTTCATCATAGTTGAGAGGCAGACAACAGAGTTAATATGAAAGTGTGTTAAGAACCGGAGATGGAAGGGTAAAGTGAAGCAGTCCCCTTCCCCACAAGAATGTAGGTAAATGTCAGACAATTCTGTTATAGTCATCCTGTTTGCTCAGGAAGAACAGGGCCCCTGCCCTTACAGAGAGAAGGAGGCTAATGGAATGAGAGTTGCTTGAACATTGATGCTAAGATGCAAGGAAAAATGTCAGAATATTTCTGGCAGACAGGCAGAAGTTCTATGGGTTACTTGGTTCCAATCATTTTATGCATACAATCTATTCACATCTTCACCTGGATGAATCTGTATTAAAATAACCGTCCTTATTTCCAGACATTAGCTAAGCCATTTTTAGTTACCTGGCTGACAGCACTGAGGAATGATCACACCTGCCCTGGATGGTGAAGTTGGAAGATATGTCCTCAGGAAAGGCAAAGGAGCTAAATGAGGCATGAGGTCTCAGAGTAAGTAGCATCATTTGTGGGCGGAGTCTCAGGTGTGCCTGCTTCCTGACTATGGGAGGGCTGTTGAGTGAAGTGGTCACAGCAGACTGTTTGCAGTCTGTATGTCCCTTGAGGCTCAATAGCCAAAGCTCCTCATTAACCAAACACTTTTGTTGTCATTCTGATCCCAGGGCAATGCAAATCTGTAAAGACCAAGACAATAGGAGACATCCAAATTGGAAAAGAAAAGAAACACTACATCTATTCACAAGTGACATGACACTTGTTATAGACTGAACTGTGCCCCACAAAAATGTGTGTATCAGTTTGGCTGGGCCATGATTCCCAGTATTGTGTGATTGTCCACCATTTTGTCAACTTATGTGATTTTCTATCTGTTATAAATCCTGCCTTTATGACGTTAATCAGGGTGGAGGGGCAGCAGTCGTGTTGACAAAGCAGGGCTCAATCCACAGGATTGGATTGTATCTTGAGCCAGTTTCTTTTGGGATATAAAAAAGAGATGCAAGCAGAGAGACAGGGGGACCTTATACCACCAAAAAAGCAGTGCCGTCAGCAGAGTGTGTTCTTTGGATGCAGGGTTCCTGCAAGGAGAAGCTCCTAGACCATGGGAAGATTGATGAGAAGGACTTTTCTCCAAGCCAAGAGAGAGAGAAAGTGTTCCCCTGGGACTAACACTCTGAATTTGGACTTTTAGCCTACTTTACGGCACTGGGTTGGGTTACTGGGTTACTGTGAGGAAATAAATTTCTCTTTGTTAAAGCCATCCATATGTGGTAGTACTGTTATAGCAGAACTACATAACTAAGACAACTATATATATATATATATATATATATACATATATATATATATGTTGTTGTTGTTAGGTACTGTCAAGTTGGTTCCAACTCATAGCAACCCTATGTACCATAGAACAAAACACGGCCTGATCCTTCGTCATGCTCACATTCGTTGTTATGCTCGAGCCCGTTGTTGCAGCCACTGTGTCACTCCATCTCATTGAGGGTCTTCCTGTTTTTCACTGACCCCGTACTTTACCAAGCATGAAGACCTTCTCCAGGGACTGATCCCTCCTGACAACATGTCCAAAGTATGTAAGACACAGCTTCGCCATCCTTGCTTCTAAGGAGCATTCTGGTTGTACTTCTTCCAAGACAGATTTTTTTTGTTCTTTTGGCAGTCCCTGGCATATTCGATATTTTTCACCAACACCACAATTCAGAGACGTCAACTCTTCTGCAGTCTTCCTTATCCACCGTCTAGCTTTCAGATGTGTATGATGCAATTGAAAATACCATGGCATGGGTCAGGTGCACCTTAGTCTTCAAGGTGAAAGCTTTGCTTTTCAACACTTTAAAGAGGTCCTTTGCAGCAGATTTGACCAACGCAATGCATTTTTTGATATCTTGACTGTTGCTTCCATAGGTGTCGATTGTGGATCCAAGTAAAATGAGATCCTTGACAGATTCAGTCTTTTCTGTTTGTCGTGATGTTGCTTATTGGTCCAGTTGTGAGGATTTTTGTTTTATGTTGAGATGTAATCCATACTGAAGGCTGTGGTCTGTTGATAATTCTGCTGAATTACCTTTCTTTGGAATGGGCACAAATATGATCTCTTCCAGTTGTTTGGCCAGGTAGCTGCCTGTCTTCCAAATTCCTTGGCATAGACAAGTGAGTGCTTCCAGTGTTGCATTCATTTGTTGAAACATCTCAATTGGTATTCTATCAATTTGTGGAACTTTGTTTTTCACCAATGCCTTCGGTTCAGCTTGGTGTTCTATTGACTATGCAAAGGCATTCAACTTTGTCGATCATACCAAATTATGGATAACATTTAGAAGAATGGAAAATCCAGAACACTTGATTTTGCTCATGAGGAACCTGTACATAGATCAAGAGACAGTCTTTTGAGCAGAACAAGGGGACACTTTGTGGTTTAAAGTCAGGAAAGGTGTGCTTCAGGGTTGCATCCTTTCACCATAATTATTCAATCTGTATGCTGAGCAAATAATTTGAGAAGACTGTATCAAGAAGAAGGAGGCATCAGAATTGGAGGAAGACTCGTTAACAACCTGCGTTATGCAGATGACACAACCTTTGCTTGCAGAAAGTGAAGAGGACTTGAAGTACTTACTGATCAAGTTCAAAGACCACAACCTTCAGTATGGATTACATCTCAATGCAAAGAAAGAAAAAATCCTCACAACTGGACCAATAAGGAACATAATGATAAACAGGGAAAAGACTGAGGTTATCAAGGATTTCATTTTACTTGGATCTGCAATCAAGACCCATGGAAGCATCTGTCAAGAAATCAAAAGACACATTGCATTGGGCAAATCAACTGCAAAAGATCTCTTTAATGTTTTGAACAGCAAAGATTTCACCTTGTAGACTAAGTTGCGCCTGACCCGATCCACGGTGTTTTCAATCATCTCCTATGCATGTGAAAGCTGGACAATGAATAAAGAAGACCAAAGAAGAACTCACACCTTTAAATTGTGGTGTTGGAGAAGAGTATTGGATATACCATGAACTGCCAAAAGAACGAACAAATCTGTCTTGGAAGAAGTACAACCAGAATGCTCCTTAGAAGCAAGAATGGTGAGACTACATCTCATATACTTTGGACATGTTGTCCAGAGGGATCAATCTCTGGAAAAGGACATCATGCTTGGTAAAGTAGAGGGTCAGCAAAAAAGGGGAAGACACTCAATTAGATGGATTGACACAGTGGCTGCAACAATGGGCTTAAGCATAACAATGATTGTGAGGATGGCACGGGACCAGGCAGTGTTTCGTTCTGTTGTACATAGAGCCACTATGAGTCAGAACTGACTCGATGGCACCTAACAACAAAACATCTGCATTAGAAAAGATATCTGTTATGTAATGTCACCATACATGATGTAAAAAAATACAGCATTGTTTGTCAATGAATTACTGCTACACCCAGCAACACGACTGAATTTCAAAAAGCATAATCAGGATACAAAATTCATACATTAAGACTTATCTATTAACAAGTTTAAAAAGAGACAAATTTGTAAATTGGATAGGGATAAACATAGAGGTGATTAAAAATAATCATTAATTCCATTGCCAGTTTTATAAAGAAAATAGGATCTAATACTGCCAATTTCACATGTTTATTAGCTTCCTAGAGCCCATAAAAAGGTACCACAAAGTAGGTGGCTTAAAATATGGAAAAAATTGTTGTGTCACAATTCTGGAGGTTGGAGGTCTGAAATTCATGGTGTCAGGAGGCTATTGTCTTTCTGAAGGCTCTAGGGAAAGATTCTTTCTTGTTTCTCACAGTTTCTGGTATCCATCCCCAGGCATTCTTTGGCTTGCAGCGGCACCATAACTCTTCCTCTGTGTTCAGATGACCATCCTTCCTCTGTCTCTGTCTCTTTTATAAGGATACCACTTATCGAATTTGAACCCACTCTATTCCATTATGACCTCATGTTACCTTAACTGATAACAGCTTTGAAGAACCTATTTCTGAACAAGATCCCCTTCAAAGGTACTAGGGAATTAGGGCTTTTTGGAGGATGTAATTCAGTCCATAATAAAAAGATTCAACAAATTGAAGAACATCAGAGAAAATGATAAATACGGAATTCAAGATAGTGTTTGCCACCAGGAGGGTAGAAGGCAAGAACACAGGGAGACCTTTCAAATGGTTTCTATGGTGATGTCATTGCTTTATTTTTTAAACTAGGTCACAGGCATATGAGTTTTCATTATATTACTATTCTTTAAGAACTATAGATATGTTTTACACACTGTTTTACATATTGTATTTTAATAAATAAAATTGGAAATATTTCAATGTCCAGATTCTTTCACATTCCAGGTTCTAAATACGTTCTCCCATATTCTTCTACTATTAAAGTCCCTAAGCCTGCCAACTCTCCTTTTCCACTGTCCTATTTTATACAAAATGGCTTCCTCAAAATAAAGTCCATCTCCGCAAAAAAACTTTTCCCCACAAATACACTTTAAAAAGTTTTATATGAGATCCCTAATAGTATGGCCAGCCCACTATGACTTCAATGATTTAATTAATTTTACTCAACTGTATTTCTTTGTATTGGCTCTACTATATCAAACAATGACTCCACTAGAGATGACAAAGAAAAATTGCAAAATAAGGTAACTAAGGAGAAAACTAAAAGCTTCCATACACTCTTATCAATACATCAATGAGAAGGAATCAAAGCAAATAAGGTTTCAGAAACATTATTTCCCTTTTCCCTGCCTATTCAATAATTTATCATTTGATTATATTACTAAGACAAGTAAAAGCTGCTGATAGATATTATGATAAATGTAAACCAACAAAACTTCTGAGGTAAGGTGTAGAAATATGTGAGAGCAAGAAATAACAAGCCTAATAAATAATGGCAACATAGGGAACACACGTGTCTTAGTTAAATTTTATTGAATGTTATATGCCAGGCATTGTATTAAATGCTTGTAATAGTTATAAGGGTTATCCTTCCAACAGGTTAAGGCTCTCATAGTAATTACTTGTTCCCCAAACAGAAATTTGATTAAGAAGGGATATATGATGCTATTCTCAGTGATGAGATGGGAGGAGACATCTTCTGTATGGAAAGGTCTATTAACAATAGATCTACTATCAACAATAGGTTCAGGGACAAATGGTCAGTTTTGTGGCCCTGAGTATCACGTCTGGGTATGACATCTGACTGTTGCAGCCATTTGTCACCATGAGGGGAACCATTGCTAGGTGAAACCATCTCAAGGGGAATGAATGAATCCCTACTGTAATGTTCCAGTACATTTCTTAACTCTGAAGTCTTTATAATGAAAGATAATGCTCTTTACTGTGGGAGCATATTAAAGTCAATGTTTATATTTTCTAATTACAACTGATGGCTTCCTCACTGATAAGGTTTAATTATATCACAATCATTAGAAACCACTGAGATAATCTAATTATGCCAATTTTATAGATTATGAAGGGGAACAGTGGTGGTTCAGTGGTAGAATTCTCGCCTTCCATGTGAAAGATCCATGCTTGATTTTTGGCCAATGCACCTCAGGCATTGTCACTGGAGACTTGTGTGTTGCAGTGATGCTGAAAATTTTTCAGCAAAGCTTCCAACTAAGATAAACAAGGAAGAAAGGCCTTGTAATCTGCTCATAAAAAATCGGCCAAAAAAGACACTATGGATAATAATGGTATGATCCTGTTGTGTCATGAGTTGATGGCTAACTTAGCAGCATATAAAATGAACAACAACAATAGACAATAAAATGGAGCATGGTGGATGCCGATGTTATCTTAAACACATATAGTTTACCAGTGACGTGTATTGGTAAGAACTATATTGACACATAAAAATTCAGCTCCCTTGACTGTCATTGGGATTAACTGCGTTTCCATTCTCATGGCTCTATTCATGGGATCAGGCTGAAGCTAGTCTCTAGCTATGCCTACAGATTTGCCTACATTCTTTACTTACCCTATCCACCTTTTCCTGCTTTTTAAATTCTAAGAATGTTCCCCCCAAATCAGTTAATAAAGAATCCTGGCTCAGGCTCTGATTCTATAGACCCTGACTAAAGAAACTGAGTTTAGAGAGTTGAAATTATTTGTCAAGCATCACACAGTACACAAGAAGCAAAGTCAGGCTTAAACACCAAATCGAATTGCATTTAGCCATTATGTTGTCTAGTCCTTTTAGAAAAACACAGAGATGGAAGAGTCAAGTATCCCACCTCATGAGCATTCTTTTACTTTGACAAAATCTAAAAACCCAAGTCCAAATGAGGTAATATAATCAATGAAAAGCAGATATGCTCCTGACCAGTTTCCTCAAGGATCCCTTCATGTCCTTGTTTCTCAGGCTATAGATGAAGGGGTTCATCATGGGAGTGACCGTAGTGTACATCATTGAAACAACTGCAGTCTTTCTGGATGAGTGGATAAATGCAGCACTAATATATGCACCAAAAGCTGTCCCATAAAATAAGAAAACAACTGACAGGTGAGATCCACAGGTAGAAAAAGCTTTATGCTTTCCACCAGCTGATGGCATTTTCAAAATGGAGGACACAATTTGAGTATAAGAGAAAATAATCCCAAAGAGAGGAATGCCAGCCAACATGCTAGCTGCAAAATATATGAAGATGTTATTGATGAGGGTATCAGAGCACGCAACCTTGATGACCTGAATAACTTCCCAGAAGACCTAGGAGATTTCCGGGTCTATAAAGAAAGACAGGCGCAACACCAACAGGCTGTGGATCAGGGCATCCACAGTGCTAATGAACAGAGAGAGCAGAGTCAGCAGGCCACAAAGGCGGGGGTTCATGATGACCGTGTACCTCAGTGGGTGACAAATGGCCACATAGCGGTCATAAGCCATTGCTGCAAGAAGAAAATTTTCCAAAGCAGCAAAAACCAGGACAAAGCAGACCTGGCTGAGGCAGCCTCCATAAGTGATGCTCTGATTCTGTGCTTTGAGGTTCACCAAAATCTTTGGGATCGTGGTTGTGCCGAAACAGATGTCAGTGAAGGAGAGATTGGAAAGAAAGAAGTACATGGGAGTGTGGAGGTGGGAGTCAGACCCAACAGCCAGGATGATAAGCAGGTTTCCAAAGACAGTGACCAGGTATATGGACAAAAACAGGATAAAGAGGAGGAACTGCAGCTCCAGATCCTCTGTTAGTCCCAAGAGAAGGAATTCGGAAACACTTGTTTGGTTTCTAGTTTCCATATTGTTGATGTATCTGATGGAAAAAATGGCGTGACAAGACAATCAAATGTGTGCGCCCTAGACCAAAAACAGCAGCACCAGAAACAAATGCCATCTGGGAAAAGGTAAGACAGGAATGGTGGGAAATACAGAGGGGTATCTTCTGTATGTCCATTATTTATTCATTTAATTTAAAAAAAAGACCAGAAGCTGATGTAGCTGGGCGTAAACATTTATTTAATAAGAAAAGGGTAAGGTGCTGTATTTTTTTTTTTTTTAATTACACTATCTGTGCTGTTGGAGCCCTGGTTGTGCTGTGGTTAAGACCTTGGCCGCTAACCCAAATGTCGGCAGTTTGAATCCACCAGCTTCTCCTTGGAAACCCTATGGAGCCGTTCTACTCTGTCCTATAGGGTCACTATGAGGCAGAACTAACTCAATGGCACATAACAACAACATCTGTGCTGTTATGATCATTTTAAATGTTTGGTAATTTTAAAGAGAAACAAGTAGACTACGGAGGCAGCCTGAAGAGTTTGCCTCAGGCTCTACCTCTTCCTCCAGAGACTAGTACCAGGCCACAGAGATACGAAAAATTTGTGTTAAGAACCAGGAATGGAAACTTAAGGGGAAGCTGATAATCCTCATCCTTCACCATCACAAGAATGCAACTAAATGATAGAGAATTTTTAAAGTCATGCTGTATAAGAAGGGGCAGATTTCTGCTCAGGAGGAAAATGGTCCATGCCATTGTAAAGACAATTAAAAGACTGGTAGAATAAAAGTTTCCTGATATTGGTACAAAGATATAAGGAAACATGTAAGGGAGATGGAAGACGGTTAGGTATGAGTTATTGGCAGACTTGGTTCAAATCATTTCATGCATGTACTCTCTTCACAGCTTCCCCTGGACGAACCTGTAGTGAAACACCTGTCTTCATTTTTAAACATTAACTAAGGAACGACAGGTTACCTGGCTGGTATCACTGAGGAATGATGCTTGACATCTTCCCTGAATGTAGAAGATGTGTCCTCAGGAAAGGCGGAGGGACAAGTGAGGGACAAGGCTCCTCCATATGAGGATCGACTGTGGGCAGAGTCTCAGGGGCACTGCTTCCTGACTGGGGGAGGGCTGTTGAGTGAGGTGGTCATAGGCATACTATTTGCGTTCTCTGTCTCTCTGGGGGATAAATAGCCAAAAAAGCTCCTCATTAATCACTCACTTTTAGTGTCATTCTGATCCCAGGGCAGCGCAAATCCTTAAAGACAAAGACTTCAAAAAGCGAAATTCATGATGGTTGATTTCGTGACCCCGTAAAGGCAGCTACATGCATTCGCCCCTCTTCACCTGTTCCTGTTCACCTCCATGTCACATACCTTGTACTTGTGAATGCATTAACCTTCTCTGTGTTTCAGCCTTCTTTTTCTAATTCCAACTGAAAGCATCTCTGTCTTTCCAAAGACATTAGAAAGCCCGACTCCTATTTGAGGTGTGAAGATATCGTTTACCTATATGGATATGATATTTAGAAATATAGCTAAAAAAAATAAGATACTGTAAAATACAAATATTCAGTGCAGTTTCTTTCTAAAAGTCATTGAATGTCCCCTGAACCTTAATCTTCGTTCTGTATATTTTACATAGAGATATTCTAAGCTAGTCTCTGTGATCAATTCTGACTGTGATAACGATAGATAGACTTGTTACTTCTTTTTTAGGGTTCTGGAGCCAGAGTATCCAATTTCATGGCAGTAGTTTCTACGTAAAATTTTATTCACGTTAGTGGAAAGAGGTTGATATTTTGGCTCCTGATTTTTAATGGAGTTATGAGAATTCACAGTATAGGCACTAGTATGCAGTTTATCCATAATCTCAGTAGATTTAGACAGATAACAGCCATTATTTAAGAGGTGAAGATGGTGCTCCAATTTAGTATTCACTCAAATACCTTTACCTTTAATGAACTCACTATTTTCATGGGTTCATCAGTTTATTTTAGCACATCTATTTCTATATAAATTTTTTAACCTATAATTTTCTACATGTATTACTTAAAAACCCAGCTTGAGACAAGACGGCATTGTGATGTTACCCTTTGCCATCTTAACTCCATTCACTTCAAATGCATGAAATAAGAGATAAAATAGAACAAGATACAGCCGGCCACAAAATAAATAAATAAATAAATAAACTTTTCCTGGTCTCACAGAAACACCTGAAGTATAAAAAAATACAAGTTAAAGTTTTCTAGGTAGTATAAAAAAGAAAAACAAACAACAACAACAAGATACTCAAACACAAAGTGGTGCATATAACAGCTGCAAGTTTCAGAAAAGCCTCCATGGAGGAAATAATTCAAGTTACCAGCTGTCATGGTGGCTGAATTTGTGATACTCTCAGTACTACCAAGTTGGGGAGTCAGGAAATGGAATTCAGGATTGGAGGAGTGGTGATTGGTGAACCTGTAGGACAAGAAAGAGGGAGCACATAATTGCAAAAGAGAGAGGGGAGAATAACCTTGCCATTCAAATGAAATATGTAAGTTTTAATTTAAATAACCATGAAGAAAAACAACGCAAACAGAATCAACAACAACATCAAAAATAATCAAATCACAGAGGCCAGCAGACGTTGTAATGGAATAAGTGCTGGGAGAATAGAAGAGATCAAAGACATAGTGTTGGGCAGATTATACAAACTTCACCAAATGGAAAGGGAAGATGAAGAATGACCAGGTACAGAGATTTTTTTTTTTTTTTTTAATAATCCTAAAAGTATGGTAACAGCAACAACAACACAATGACGGTGCCTTGGATCATGGTGATTAACAGTGAAGGTGGCGAAATCTGATGGGATTCTGAATATATTTGCATTGGATAGACAACATAGTTTCCTGAAGGGGTGGACAGACGGTATAAGAAAAAGAGAGAAATCAAAGATAATGATCAGTGGAGAAAACTGCTCAGCACCTAAAAGAATGGAGTTGACAACCATTGTGACCATGGGCTAATAGTCTCATTATCAGGGCTGTATTCTGGAATATGTTTAGTTTGAGGTGCCTCTTAGGCAGCCACATAGAGATATCAAGTGGACAGATAACCACACAAATCTTCAATCCAGAGGAGTGTTCCTTTCTGGAGATATAAATTGGGGAGTTGTTAGTGTGTGTTGTTGTTGTGAGGTGGCATCAAGTTTCTCCCTTGCATAGTAGAACGATCCTGTGTATAGTAGAACGAAATACTGCCCAGTCCTGAGCCATCCTCACAATCAATTCCGTTTGAGCCCTTTGTTGCAGCAACTGAGTTAATCCATCTCAACGAGGGCATTCCTCTTTTTCGCTGACCCTCTACTTTACCAAGCATGATGTCCTTCTCCAGGTAACGTTCCCTCCAGATAACATGTCCAAAGTACATGAGATGAACTCTAGCCATCCTCACTTCTAAGGAGTATTCTGGCTGTTCTGAGACAGATTTGTTTGTACTACCGGCAATTCATAGCATATTCAGTATTCTTCACCAACACCATAATTCAAAGGCATCAATTCTTCTTCGGTCTTTGTTCATTGCCCAACTTTTTTTTTTTAATATAATTTTTATTGTGCTTTAAGTGAAAGTTTACAAATAAAGTCAGTCTCTCACACAAAAACCCACATACACCTTGCTAAAAACTCCCAATTACTCCCCCTAAAGTAACAGCCCGCTCTCTCTCTCCACTCTCTCTTTTCGTGTCCATTTCGTCAGCTTCTAACCCCCTCCACCCTCTCATCTCCCCTCCAGGCCAGAGATGCCAACATAGTCTTTAGTGTCCTGAATTCCTGTTTTTTAGCCTCCTAGTCAGTTTTTTTTTTTTAGTCAGTGAGAGAATAAATATCTGCTTGTTAAAGCCATCCACTTGTGGTATTTCTGCTATAGCAGCACCAGTTAGCTAAGACACCCAGGTCATAGGTATATGAATTTGGATTAGATTACTATTCTTTAAGGACTACAGATACATTCCATACACTACTTTTCATATGATATTTTAATGAGTAAAAATGAAAAGATTTCACTTTCCAGATTCTTTCATATTCTAGATTCTAAATACATTCCCTCATCTTCTTCTAATGTTAAAGTCATGTTTCTCAAACTTCAGCACACATCAAAATCTCAAAAAAGTAATTATTTTGAATATTAATCCTTCAGATGTTTCCTATATATAAAAGTCAGTAGGTCTTGGGTGAGGTATGGAAACTAGCAGTATGAACAATGCCTCACGTGCCTCATCTCTGCAAGTGTTTTATGGGCAGAAATGGAGATACTTTTACACTACAATACACCTGGTGTGCCTGGTGAGGAGCTGGCTCCAGTTTTGATGCTGAACACAATCCCACCACCACCATCAAAGAAGACCACAAGATATGCTTTGTTGTCATCCCAACGCCACAGAGATGTTTCTGACTGATGGCCCTGCTTCTTACCAAAAGAAAGAAGTTTCCTGAATAAACGGAATGCTTCAAAGGCCAGTGTAACAGTGGCAGGGGTTTGGGGACCATGGTTTCAGGGGACATCTAAGTCAATTGGCATAATAAAATCTATTAAGAAAACATTCTGCATCCCATGCATGGAGAGTGGCGTCTGGGGTCTTAAATGCTAGTAAGCGGCCATCTAAGATGCATCAATTGGTCTCAACCCACCTAGAGCAAAGGAGAATGAAGAACACCAAGAACACAAGGTAATTATGAGCCCAAGAGACAGAAAGGGCCACATAAACCAGAGACTACATCACCCTGAGACCAGAAGAACTAGATGGTGCCCAGCTACAACCAGTGACTGCCCTGACAGGGAACTCAACAGAGAACCCCTGATGGAGCAGGAGAGCAGTGGAATGCAGATCTCAAATTCTCATAAGACCAGAATTAATGGTCTGACTGAGACTAGAAGGACCCTGGTTGTCATGGACCCCAGACCTTCTTTTGGCTCAGGACAGGAACCATTCCCAAAGCCAACTCTTCAGACAGAGATTAGACTGGACAATGTGTAGGAGAGGGATGCTGGTGAGGAGTGAGCTTCCTGGATCAGGTGGACACTACGTTGGCATCTCCTGCCTGGAGGGGAGATGAGAGGGTAGATGGAGTTAGAAGTTGGGAAAGTGGACACAAAAAAGAGAGTGGAGGGAGGGAGCAGGCTGTCTCATTTGCAGGAGAGCAATTGGGAGTATGTAGCAAGGTGTATACAAGTTTTTGTGTGAGACTGACTTGATTTGTAAACTTTCACTTAAAGCACAATAAAAATTAAAAAGAAAAAAATCAATGAATAAGAATCAAAGCAAATATGGCTCCAAAAAAGATTGCCAGCTCTACCCTGCCTACTCGGTAATCATTCCTTTGATTTTCAAACCTGTTAATAGATATTACAATACTGGTAAACTAATAAAACTGCTGAGGAAAGTAGTGAAAATATGTGAGAGCAAGGAATAAATAAGCCTTATAAATTTGAAGTCCTGGTGGCACAGTTGTTAAGATCTTGGCTACTAACCAAAAGGCCGACAGTTCATATCCACCAGCTGCTCCTTGGAAACCCTTTGGGGCAATTCTACTCTGTTCTGTAGGGTCACTATGAGTCAGAATTGGCTCTGCAGCAACTGGTTTGTTTTTTTATTTTTTATTAATTGTGGCAACATATAGAAGACAATGGTCCCAGTTAAATTTTTTTTGAGTATAATGTGCCAGGCATTGTATTAAGTGTTTGTAGTAGGTATAGGAATTAACTTCCCAACAGAAAATACACTCTACATGGTCAGTCTAAGGCTCTCAGAGCAATTATATTATTTTCCCCCAAACAGAACTTTAATATCACTAGTGTTCAACACGTCAAATCTATTCTTGAGATGGTGTCTAAAATCAGGTGGGATACACTCAAGGTTATATTTTGGCTCTTGTAGACTTGCTCTAATTTTCTTCAGTTTCAGCTTGAACTTACATATGTGCAATTGATGGTCTCTTCCACAGTCGGCCGCCTGGCTTTGTTCTGACCGATGATATTGAGTTTTTCCATTGTCTCTTTCCACAGATGTAGTCGATTTGATTCCTGTGTGTTCCATCTGGCGAGGTCCATGTGTATAGTAGCCGTTTATGTTGGTGAAAGAAGGTATTTGCAATGCAGAAGTCATTGATCTTGTAAAATTCTATCCTTCGATCTCTGGCATTTTTCTATCAGCAAGTCCATATTTACCAGCTACCAACCCTTTTTCTTTGCTTCCAACTTTCGCATTCCAATCACCAGTAATTGTCCTCCTGATTGCATGTTTGATCAAATTCAGACTGCAGCAGCTGACAAAAATCTTCAATTTCTTCCTGTTTGGCCTTAGTGGTTGGACTGTAGATTTGAATAATAGTCATATTAATTGGTCTTCCTTGTAGGTGTATGGATACTACCCTATCACTGACAGCGTTGTACTTCAGGGTAGATCTTGTAATTTTCTTTTTGACGATGAATGCAACACCATCCCTCTTCAAGTTGTCATTCCCAGCATAGTGGACTATATGATTGTCCAATTCAAAATGGCCAATACCAGTCCATTTCAGCTCACTAACGCCTAGGATATCAATGTTTATGCATTCCATTTCATTTTTGAAGATTTCAAATTTTCCTAGATTCATACTTCATACATTCCAGGCCCCAATTTTTAATGGATGTTTGCAGCTGTCTTCTCGTTTTGAGTCATACCACATCAGCAAATGAAGGTCCCACAAGCTTAACTCCATCCACATCATTAAGGTCGACTCTACTTTGAGGAGGCAGCTCTTCCCTAGTCTCCTTTTGAGTGTCTTCCAGCCTGGGGGGCTCATCTTCCAGCAGTATATCAGACAATGTTCTGCTGCTATTCTTAAGGTTTTCACTGGCTAATTCTTTTCAGAAGCAGACTGCTGGACCCTTCTTCCTAGTCTGTCTTAGTCTGGAAGCTCAGCTCAAACCTGTCTTGTATGGGTGATTCTGCTGGAACCTGAATACTAGTGGCATAGTTTCCAGCATCACAGCAGCATGCAAGGCCCTACAGTATGACAAACTGACAGAACTTCAGCATATCCCACCTGAATTTAGAGAACACCTCAAGAATAGATTTGACACGTTAAACACTAGTAACCGGAGACCAGATGAGTTGTAGCATGACATCAAGGACATCATACATGAAGAAAGCGAGAGGTCATTGAAAAGACAGGAAAGAAAGAAAAGACCAAGATGGATGTCAGAGGAGGCTCTGAAACTTGCTCATGAACGTTGAGCAGCTAAAGCAAAAGGAAGAAACGATGAAGTAAAAGAACTGAACAGAAGATTTCAAAGGGCAGCTCGAGAAGAAAAAGTATTATAATGATGTGTGCAAAGAGCTAGAGATAGAAAACTAAACGGGAAGAACATCCTCGGCATTTCTCAAGCTGAAAGAACTGAAGAAAAAAATTCAAGCCTTGTGTTGCAATAGTGAAGGATTCTATGCGGAAAATATTAAATGACAGGGGAAGCATCAAAAGAAGATGGAAAGAATACACAGAGTCATTATACCAAAAAGAATTAGTCAACTTTCAACCATTTCAAGAGGTAGCATATGATCAGGAACCGATGGTACTGAAAGAAGTCGTCCAAGCTGCTTTGAAGGCATTGGTGAAAAACAAGGCTCCAGGAATTGATGGAATATCAATTGATTTGTTTCAACAAACAGATGCAGCGCTGGAGGTGCTCACTTATCTATGCCAAGAAATATGGAAGATAGCTTCCTGGTCAACTGACTAGAAGAGATCCATATTTATGCCTATAAAGGTGATCCAACTGAATGTGGAAATTATAGAACAATATCATTAATATCAAACACAAGCAAAATTTTGCTGAAGATCATTCAAAAATAGCTGCAGAAGTATATCGACAAGGAACTGCCAGAAATTCAGGCCAGTTTCAGAAGAGGACGTGGAAACAGGGATGTCATTGCTGATGTCAGATGGATCTGGCTGAAAGCAGAGAATACCAGAAGGATGTTTACCTGTGTTTTATTGACTATGCGAAGACATTGGACTGTGTGGATCATAACAAATTATGCATAACATCACGAAGAATGGGAATTCCAGAAGACTTAATTGTGCTCATGAGGGACCTTTACATAGATCAAGAGGCAGTTGTTCGGACAGAACAAGGGGATATTGATTTGTTTAAAGTCAAGAAAGTTGTGGGTCAGGGCTGTATTCTTTCACCATACCTCTTCAATCTGTATGCTGAGCAAATAATCTGAGAAGCTAGACTATATGAAGAAGAACAGGGCATCAGGATTGGAGGAAGACTCATTAACAACCTGCATTATGCAGATGACACAACCTTCCTTGCTGAAAGTGAAAAGGACTTGAAGCACTTACTAATGAAGATCAAAGACCACAGCCTTCAGTATGGATTGCACCTAAACGTAAAGAAAACAAAAATCCTCACACCTGGACCAGCGAGCAACATTATGATAAACAGAGAAAAGATTGAAGTTGTCAAGGATTTCATTTTACTTGGATCCACAATCAACAGCTATGGAAGCAGCAGTCAGGAAATCAAAAGACGCATTGCATTGGGCAGATCTGCTGCAAAGGGCCTTTTCAAAATGTTGAAAAGTAAAGATATCACCTTGAAGACTAAGGAGTGCCTGACCCAAGCCGTGGTATTTTCAATCGCATCATATGCATGTGAAAGCTGGACAATGAATAAGGAAAACTGAAGAAGAATTTACGCCTTTGAATTATGGTGTTGGTGAAGAATATTGAATACACCATGGACTGCCAAAGAATGAAGAAATCTGTCTTGGAAGAATTAGAGCCAGGATGCTCCTTAGCAGCAAGGATAGTGAAACTGCATCTTAAATACTTCGGAAATGTTGTCAGGAGGGATCGGTCCCTGGAGACGGATGTCATGCTTGGCAAAGTACAGGGTCAGCAGAAAAGAGGAAGACCTTCAATGAGGTGGATTGACGCAATGGCTGCAACAATGAGCTTAAGCGTTACAACGATTGTAAGGATGGCTCAAGACCAGGCAGTGTTTCATTCTGTTGTTTTCTTAATAGATTTTATTCTGCCAATTGACTTAGATGTCTCCTGAAACCATGGTCCCCAAACTCTGCCCACACTGCACTGGCCTTCAAAGCATTCAGCTTATTCAGTAAACTTCTTTGCTTTTGGTTTGGTCCAGTTGTGCTGCCTTCGCCTGTATTGTGTGTTATCTTTCCCCTCACCTAAAGTAGTTCTTATCTACTAATTAGTGAATATCCCTCTCCCGCCCTCCCCCATTTCGTACCCTTCAAAGAATATTTTCTTCTCTGTTTAAACTGTTTCTCGACTTCTTATAATATTGGCCTTATGCAATATTTTTCCTTTCGCAAATGACTAATTTCACTCAGCGTAATGCCTTCCAGATTCCTCCATGTTGTGTAATGTTTGACAGTTTCATCACTGTTCTTTATCGATGCCTAGTATTCCATTGTGTGAATGTACCATAATTTATTTATCCATTCATCCGTTGACGGGCACCTTGGTTGCTTCCACCTTTTTCCTATTGTAAACAGTGCTGCAATGACCATGGGTGTGCATATATCTGTTCATGAAAAGGCTCTTATTTCTCTAGGATATATTCCAAGGAGTGGGATTGCTGGATCGTATGGTAGTTCTATTTCTGGCTTTTTAAGGAAGCGCCAAATCGATTTCCAAAGGGCTTGTACAATTTTGCATTCCCACCAGCCGTGTATAAGTGTTCCAATCTCTCCACAGCCTCTTCAAAGTTTATTGTTTTGTGTTTTTTGGATTAATGCCTGCCTTGTTGGAGTGAGGTGGAATCTCACTGTAGTTTTGATTTGCATTTCTCTAATGGCTAATGATCGTGAGCATTTCCCGTGTATCTGTTAGCTACCTGAATGTCTTCTTTAGTGAAGTGTCTATTCATATCTTTTGCCCATTTTTAAATTGGGTTATTTGTCTTTTTGCAGTTGAGTTTTTGTAGTATCATGTACATTTTAGAGATCAGGCACTAACCAGAAATGTCATAGTTAAAAACTTTTTCCCAGTCTGTAGGTAATCTGCATTCTTTTGGTGAAGTCTTTTGATGAGCCTAAGTGTTTGATTTTTAAGAGCTCCCAGCTATCTAGTTTTACTTCTGCATTGTAAGTAATGTTTTGTATACTGTTCATGCCATGTATTAGGGCTCCTAACGTTGTCCCTATTTTTTCTTCCATGATCTTTATCATTTTAGATTTTATATTTAGGTCATTGATCCATTTTGAGTTAGTTTTTGTGCATGGAGTGAGGTATGGGTCTTGTTTCATTTTTTTGCAGATGGATATCCAGGTACGCCAGCACCATTTGTTAAAAAGACTGTCTTAGACAGGGCCACATGAGCCAGAGACTTACATCATCCTGAGACCAGAAGAACTAGATGGTGCCCAGCCACAACCAATGACTGCCCTGACAGGGAGCACAACAGAGAACCCCTGAAGGAGCAGCAGATCAGTGGGATGCAGACCCCAAATTCTCATAAAAAGACCAGACTTAATGGTCTGACTGAAACTAGAAAAATCCCGGCGGTCACGGTCCCGAAACCTTCTGTTGGCCCAGGACAGGAACCATTCCCGAAGACAACTCATCAGACATGGAAGGGACTGGACAATGGGTTGGAGAGAGATGCTGATGAAGAGTGAGCTACTTGTATCAGGTGGACACATGAGACTGTGTTGGCATCTCCTGTCTGGAGGGGAAATAAGAGGGTAGAGAGGGTTAGAAACTGGCAAAACCGTCATGAAAGGAGAGACTGGAAGGAGTAGAGGGCTGACTCAGGGGGAGAGTAAGTGGGAGTATGGAGTAAGGCGTATATAAGCTTATATGTGACAGACTGACTTGATTTGTAAACTTTCACTTAAAGCACAATAAAAATTATTTAAAAAAAAAGACTGTCTTTTCTCCATTTAACTGTTTTGGGGCCTTTGTCAAATATCAACTGCTCATATGTGGATGGACTTATGTCTGGATTCCCAATTCTGTTCCATTGGTCTATGTATCTGTTGTTGCACCAGTACCAGGCTGTTTTGACTACTGTGGCGGTATAATAGGTTCTAAAATCAGGTAGAGTGAGGCCTCCACTTTGCTCTTCTTTTTCAGTAATACTTTACTTATCCGGGGCCTCTTTCCCTTTCATATGAAGTTGGTGATTTGTTTTTCCATCTCATTATAGAATGTCTTTGGAATTTGAATTGGAATTGCATTAAATACATAGATCACTTTTGGTAGAATAGATATTTTTATAATGTTAAGTCTTCCTATCCATGAGCAAGGTGTGTTTTTCAACTTAGGCAGGTCTCTTGGTTTCTTGCAGAAGTGTATTGTAGTTTTCTTTGTATAAATCTTTTACAATCTGGTAAGGTTTATTCCTAAGTATTTTATCTTCTTCGGGGCTACAGCAAATGGTATTGATTAGCTTTTTTCCTCTTCGATGTTCTTTTTGTTGGTGTAGAGGAATCCAACTGATTTTTGTATGTTTATCTTGTATCCCAATAGTCTGCTGAACTCTTCTATTAGTTTCAGTAGTTTTCTGGAGGATTCCTTAGGGTTTTCTGCGTCTAACATCATGTCATCTGCAAATAGAGATAATTTTACTTATTCCTGCCAATCTGGATGCCCTTTATTTCTTTGTCTAGCCTAATTGCTCTGGCTAGGACTTCCAGCAAAATGTTGAATAAGAGCGGTGCTAAAGGGCATACCTGTCTGGTTCCCGTTCTTAAGGGGAATGCATTCAGGCTCTCTACATTTCAGATGATGTTGGCTTTGTATAGATGCCCTTTATTATGTTGAGGCATTTTCCTTCTATTCCAATTTTGCTGAGAGTTTTTATCATGAATGGGTGTTGAACTTTGTCAAATGTCTTTTCTACATCGATTGATAAAATCATGTTATTCTTGTCTTTTGTTTTATGTATGTGGTGGATTACATTAATTGTTTTTCTAATGTTGAACTATCCCTGCATACCTGGTGAGACTCCCGCTTGGTCATGGTGAATTATTTTTTTGATATGTTGTTGAATTCTATTGGCTAGAATTTTGTCGAGGATTTTTGCATCTACATTCATGAGGGATATAGGTCTATAATTTTCTTTTCTTGTGGTGTCTTTACCTGGTTTTGGTATCAGGGATACGCTGGCTTCACACAATGAGTTTGGTAGTATTCCGTCGTTTTCTATGCTCTGAAATACCTTTATTTAGTAGTAGTGGTGTTAACTCCTGTCTGAATGTCTGGTATAACTCTGCAGTGAAGTGGTCTAGGCCAGGGCTTTTTTTTTGTTGGGAGTTTTTTGGTTACCTTTTCAATCTCTTCTTTTGTTATGGGTCTATTTAGTTGTTCTACTTCTGTTTGTGTTAGTTTAGGTAGGTAGTGTGTTTCTAGGAAATGATCCATTTATTCTAGGTTTTCAAATTTGTTAGGGTACAATTTCTCATAGTAATCTGATATGATTCTTTTAATTTCAGTTGGATCTGTTGTAATATCACCCATCTCACTTCTCATTTGGGTTATTTGCTTCATCTCTTGTTTTTCTTTTGTCAGTTTGGCCAATGGTTTATCAATTTTGTTGATTTTTTCAAAGAACCAGCTTTTGGTCTTGTTAATTCTTTCAATTGTTTTTCTGTTTTCTATTTCATTTAGCTCTGCCCTAATTTTTATTATTTGTTTTCTTCTGGTGCCTGAGGGTTTTTTTTTGTTGCTCTCTTTCTATTTGTTCAAGTTGTAGGGATAATTCTTTGATTTTGGCCCTTTCTTCTTTTTGGATATGTGCATTTATTGATACAAATTGACCTCTGAGCACTGCTTTCGCTGTGTTCTGAAGGTTCTGAGAGGAAGTGTTTTTGTTCTCACTGGCATCTATGAATTTCTTTATTCCATCCTTCATGTCTTCTACCATCCAGTCTATTTTGAGCAGGGTATTGTTCAGTTTCAAAGTGTTTGATTTCTTTTCCCTGGTTTTTCTGTTATTGTTTCCACTTTTATGGCCTTATGGTCAGAGAAGATGCTTTGTAATATTTCAATGTTTTGGATTCTGCTAAGGGTTCTTTTATGACCTAATATGTGATCTATTCTACATACTGTCCCATGTGCACTAGAAAAGAAAGTATACTCTGCAGCTGTTGGGTGGAGTGTTCTGTATATGTCTATGAGGTCATGTTGGTTGATTATGGCATTTAGATCTTCTGTGTCTTTATTCAGCTTCTTTCTGGATGTCCTGTCCTTCACTGAGAGTGGTGTGTTGAAGTCTCCTACTATTATTGTGGAGCTGTCTATCTCACTTTTCAATGCTGATAGAGTTTGTCTTATGTACCTTGCAGTCCTGTCATTGAGTGCATAAATATTTAATATGATTATATCTTCTTGCTATATAGTCCCTTTAATCATTATATAGTGTCCTTCCTTCTCCTTTATGACGAATTTAACTTTAAAGTCTGTTTTGTCAGAAATTAAATATTGCCACTCCTGCTCTTTTTTTCACTGTTGTTTGCTTGATGTATTTTTTTTTTTCTTTTCATCCTTTGAGTTTTAGTTTGTGTCTTTAAGTCTACGTGTGTCTCTTGGAGGCAGCACATAGACAGATCATGTATTTTAATCCATTCTGCCACTCTCTGTCTCTTTATTGGTGCATTTAGTCCATTTACATTCAGCGCAAGTATGGATAGGTGTGAATTTAGTGCTATCATTTTGATGTCTTTTTTTGCATGTCATTAACAGTTTCTTTTTCCCACTTAATTTTATGAGCTAAGTAGATTAGCTTTATATATTGTCCTTTCTTCATTTTCATTGTTATTGACTTTGTTTCTGCTGAGTCTGTATTTTTTTCTTCTATTTCATTTTCATGTGTAGGATAGTTTGTCTCCTTTGTGGTTACCTTATTATTTACCCCTATTTTCTAAATTTATAACTCACTTTTATTTCTTTGTATTACTGTATCGTCTTCTCCATATGGAAGATCTTTTAATGTTGCCTTCTTTTACATAATAACATCGTTGTTACCCTGTTTTGAGTGTTATTTAATCTTGAATTATTTTTTTGATTTCCTTGTCTGGGTTGACTTCTGGTTGCTCTGCCCAGTGTTCTAGTCTTGAGTTGATACCTGATATTGTTGATATTCTAACCAAAGAACTCCCTTTAGTGTTTCTTGTAGTTTCGGTTTGGCTTTTACAAATTCCCTAAACTTCTGTTTATCTGGAAATGTCCTAATTTCACCTTGATATTTGAGAGACAGTTTTGCTGGATATATGATTCTTGACTGGCAATTCAATTCCTGCAATTTTTTCAATATGTCATCCCATTGCCTTCTTGCCTGCATGGTTTCAGCCGAGTAGTCCAAGCTTATTCTTATTGGCTCTCCTTTGTAGGTGACTTTTCGTTTATCCCTAGCTTCTCTTAAAATTCTCTCTTTATCTTTGGTTTTGGCAAGTTTGATTATAATATGTCTTGGTGATTTTCTTTTAAGATCTACCTTATGTGGAGTTCGATGAGCGTCTCGGATAGATATCTTCTCGTCTTTCACGATATCAGGGAAGTTTTCTGGCAAGGAATCTTCAGCAATTCTCTCTGTATTTTCTGCTGTCCTTCCTGTTCTGGTACTCCAATCACTTGTAGGTTATTTCTCTTCATAGAGTCCCACATGATTCTTAAGGTTTCTTCATTTTTTTTAATTCTTTTATCTGATTTTTCTTCAGATATATCAGTGCCAAGTGCTTTATCTTCAAGTTCAGAAATTCTGCCTTCCACTTGCTCCAATCTGCTTCTCTGAATTTTCTGAATTTCTGATTGCTGTCTGTCTATGGATTTTTCCAACTTATTAAATTTTTCATTGTGTTGCTGAATAATCTTTTTAATTTCTTCAATTGCTTTATCTGTGTTTCTTGGCTTCTTCTGTGTATTGCCTCATTTCCTTCCTGATGTCTTGAAGGGTTCTGTATATTAATCTTTTGTACTCTGCCTCTGGAAATTCCAGGAAGGCACTTTCATCTAAAAGATCCCTGGATTCTTTCTTTTGAGAGCTTGTTGAGGTGATCATGGTCTGTTTCTTTATGTGAGTTGATATTGACTGTTGTCTCCGAGCCATCTACAAGTTATTGTTTTAGTTTATTTTATGTTTGCTTACTGTGTTGTAGCTTCATGCTTTGTTTTGTTTTGATATGCCCAAATGGGTTGCTTGAGTGAGCTGGCTTGATTATTTTCACCTTTAGAGCTCTGATGTCCTGTCCCCAAATGGCTAGAGCTATTATCAGGTATATCAGTCTAGAAGTCCATTCATTTTTCTTGCATGAATTCAGCTCAGTTTTTCAGTTAGCTGATCATCAAGTGTGTGGTACAGGCTTTGTCCTATAGTCTTAGAAGGGCAGGGGTAATTGGTGTAGGTACCGGTATCTGGTTGCTGTAGAGGTCACACTCTGAAAAAGGCAGGGGACTGAGAATCATCCCTCACGTGTCTCTGAGGAAGGTGTGTCCCCTGATCCATACAGCGTACAGGTGGGTGGGTTCTGCAGGTGGACCACGGGCACCCAATGTTTTTGATTGTAAGGACTGGGAGGTACCAGTTATCCTTGCACCCCTGTCACAGGTGGCTGGGTGACCTGAGTGGAGCTACCAGTCCTTAGGCCCCTGATATGGGAAGGTGAAGACCACGTTTAATAGGCAAAGCAGTCTCAAACATCAAACACCAACCTCTCCGCCACACAGCTGAAAGGGTTGCAGTCTGCCAACAAGGGCTTATTCTCCTGAAATAGGTGCACAAAAGCCATGCCGAGGGGAAAGGTACTCAAAGTCCACAGACTGTTTATGCCAGGACAGGATCCACTTCTGTCCTCAGCTCCCCCGGATAGTAGAGCTGGCAAATTGTCTTTTCCCCCAGTGCTAATTTAATCCTTCTCCATGGCTGGGAGGATGGCTCTAGGCACTCAGCAGGGCCCATCTCAGGCCCAGGGAAGTCAGCCACTGAAGCCGGCTCGTAAGGGGGCTGCAGGGGGTGGGGGAGTGTGGGAAAATATTCACAAGTTCTTAGCTTTTCCTGAAAGCGCCATTCTGCTCTGGTTCCAGAGGTGTGAGTTGGGTGTGTGGGTGGCTGCTTCTCCCTGGGGAAACTGCTGCGGCTCTGGGAAATGCTGCCTGAGGACTCCCAGTGGTTCGGTAACTCCTCTCCGCTTCTGAACCATCTCTTCCTTCCCCTGCCCCTCAGTTCATTTTCTAAGCTTGCCTTTGATGTTCAGGGCTCCTAGCTTGTCATAAATATACTCGTTTTGTTACTGGAATAAGGTTCTTGCCTGTTACTGGTCAAGAATGAGCAGGTAACGCACATAGTTTTCCACATGAGCATAGCTTTATTGAAGAGGCTTGGGAGCGGAGACAAGGAGGGCCTAGAGCAATACTTACCCTCATCTCACAGAACAAAACAAAGGCCCACATTTTTAAAAGTTCTTGGGCGGGAAAAGATTCATGTTTATTCATAGGCATAGGTGGGGATATGTTAACTAAGGTATGCGCAGCAGCTTTCTAAGATGGCTCCTGTCCTGGAGGCCTGTGGGATTCGTAGCAGGACTTATTATTGGGTGTCACGCCCGCACAGTCTCTTGCTCCCCGGATACAATTCCCTGGCTGGGCCTGCAGCCCCTCATTGCCCCGGTGGAAGGGGTTACACAGCGGTCAGGTGGATGTTCTGTGCATGTCCCTGGGCCTGGTTTTCTCCAGCTGCTTATGAAAGGCAACTTTAAAAGGTATTTTTAGACGCCCTGCCCCATTATTCTGAGGAATGGCTTTGTTTCTGTGCCTTGGCCCATTTCTTGTTATTTTGTTTGCAGATTTTGGGGGTCCTCTGTTCCTTGTCTTACTAAGTCTCTAGGTTCCACACTCAACCCCCATTACCTCTCTTATAATATAGTCTCTTTTTCTTGGATTTGCTTCTCCTCTAACCACACCAATCTCTTTGCTATTTTTCAAACAGGCGCCCTCTGATCTCAGGGCCTTTGCTCCCTGTCTTAGTTTCACTTGTTTTTTCAGCTTTTTGTTGTAAAGAGGGCTCGATGGAAGTGTCTGTCTATTCTGCCATCTTGGCTCCACCTCCACAAAAATGCTTGCATGGAATATCTAGAATGGACAAATCCATAGAAACAAACAGAAGATTGATGGTTGCCAAGGCCTAGGAGAAGGGAAGAATTCGGAGTAACCTCTTAACGGGCAATGTGTATTGTTCTGGAGTGATAATCAGGTTCTAGAAGTAGGTGGTGGTTACAGAACATTGTGGGTTCATTAACTGACACTGATTTTGATTTAACATCAAAATGGTTCATTGCATGTTATAATAACTCTACCTCAATGATAAAACTGTTCCATCAAGTCTGGTATTTGGACGAAAAATAAGCACAAACACAAAAATCTATCAATAGAAGGAAGAAATCATGTAGGTAAGAAACCGATCCACATATATGTGAGAATTCAGTACGTGATAAAGATACCATTTAAAACAGTGGGGCAAAAATCTTGTAATAACAAGTTTATGGATAATAGATGATACATTTGTGAAAGACATGTAAACTAATTACCTCTTGAATTCAGGAATATACTAAATATATTATAAACCTACAGTTAACATTTAAAATCTCTAAAGGGGTCAAGTGTGCCTGACCCAAGCCATGGTGTTTCCAGTTGCCTCATATGCCTATGAAAGATGGACAATGAATAAGGAAGATGGAAAAAAAAAATTGATGCCTTTGTATTATGGAGTTGGCTAAGAATACTGAATATGCAATGGACTGCCAGAAGAACAAACAAATCTGTCTTGGAAAAAGCACAGCCAGATTACTTCTTAGAAACAAGGATGTCTAGACTTCATCTCACATACTGTGGACATGTTATCAGAAGGGACCAGACACTGCAGAAGTTCATCACTCTTGGTAAAGTAGAGGATCACCAAAAAAGAGAAAGACCCTCAGTGAGATGGATTGACACAGTGGTGGCAACAACAGGCTCAAGCATAACAATGGTCATGAAGATTGTGCAAGACCAGGCAGTGTTTCATTCTGTTGTCCCTAGGGTGTCCGTGAGTCAGAACCAACTCAACAGCACCTAAAAACAACAACAAAGGGTTCAGAAGAGAATAGAATAGAAAGCCGCAGTACAACTTCAATATTTTCCAAAAAACATGATTGTTTACAGCGACTCTCAGTTGACTAAAGGAAGTGTAGTAATTAATGCACAAACAACATTTTCTGGATAACCATTAATCTGAGATAACATTCACATTTGTGATCATGAAGGCTGGCTGAGAAATGTTGTACACAAGAATTCCAGAACTAAAGGAGGCAGAACTTGTTCCAAAGTAAAGAAGTAAAGCAGTTTCAACTATTTTCTAACATCTGGATGCAAAATCATCTGGTTTATTGTTCGGTAGCCTAAAAACCAGATAGGCACTAGTGAGAGAAATTCTTAGACCACATCTTTCCCCTGAAATCTATTTTGTCCCTTAGTTCTTTCAAAGCATTCTTATCAGGCTTTATTAGAATAATGTAGCATTTTGGGGCAAAGATGCAACCTAGTAGCCCCAAACTAGAGGTCAAGATGGAGAAGATCTCCATGGCCACCATGGCCTTCCCCTTGGTGCTGTGGTAGACAGGAAGGAAGGTGACCCAAACACTGCAGAACATCAACATGCTGAATCTCAGACACTTGGCTTCACTGAAGGTATCAGGCAGGTTCCTGGCCCCGTAAGCCAAGGAAAAAGTCCCCATGCCCAAGGATCCCAGGTATCCCAGGACACAGTAGAAGGCAGTGACTGAGCCCTTAGTGCACTCAACGATGAGGTGTCTGGGCTCAGAGTGTGTGTCTATGTCAATGAAAGGGGGAGAGGTACCCAGCCAGATACCACAGATAATCACTTGGATCAGAGAGCAGATGGCAACCACAGAGTTAGAAGCCCCTGAAACCAGCAACCACCTCATGGTTCTTCCGGGTTTCATGGCCTTCAATGCCAGAATCACAGTAAGAGTTTTGGCCAAAACAGTAGAAACAGCCACAGTGAACACAACTCCAAATGTGATGTGTCGGAGAAGGCAGGTGGCTGTGTTGCGACAGCCAATGAAGAGTAAGGAGCAGAGGAAGCCAGGAGGAGGGAGAGGAGCAGCATGTAGCTAAGAGCATGGTTGTTGGCCTTGACTATGGGAGTGTCTCGGTGCCTCACAAAAACCCACAGAACCGCAGCTGTGACAACAGAGAAGCACAAGGCAATGCAGGCCAGAGTCACCCCCAGTGAATCTTCAAAGGACAGGAAAGTCACAACCTTTGGGAGGCAGTGATTTCTCTCACTGTTTGGGTACTCATGGGCTGGACACTAGACACATTGCTGTGCATCTGGAGAAAAAGCAAAGATTCGGCATTTCAGTTTCAAAAGCTCTTCATTTTACCAAGTTTACATTTGCCTTCTTTGTGCAGACTGACCTCCTCAGATTAATACTCAGACACACCAGATTAAGATTCTGTATTCCTGACCCAGAAACCCTGGTGGTGCAATAGTTAAGTGCTACCGCTGCTAACCAAAATGTCGGCAGTTCGAATCTGCCAGGCAGTCCTTGGAAACTCTATGGGACAGTTCTACTCTGTCCTACAGGGTCACTATGAGTCAGAATCGACTCGGTGGCAGTGGGTTTTTAGGTTTATTCCTGATCCAGGGAGAATGCTTTCAGCTGCAGGTAAGAAAAAACCCAGTCAAACTGAATCTTCAGCTAATGGTACAAAAAAGGTCTATTATATTGTTAAGCACTAAGATTGTCACAACCATTTCCTCTGCTGTCCCCAGTGTATTCTTGATGATTGGCCCTGTACTGCCATAGTTGACAGTATTTTCATGGAATAATCAAGTCTAAAAGTTTCCTTATTCTCACTCAGATTGAGACAGAAAGAAGATTCATGTAGCTCTCTGAAGTGTGAGGATTATCTTTCCCCAAAAAATTTAGCACTGTTCTTCTTGATGTTTCTAACCATAAAGGTTCCCTCCTCCCCCCTTTTTTTTCTAAATCAGTTACTGGCTGTGATGGTTAAGGCTGTGTGTCGACTTGACTGGGACATGATTCTCAGTGGTTTGAGAGTCCTGTGATGCTGTGATGACTTCCATGATGAGACTTGATATTATGGGATCATCTCCATGATGGGATCTTCTGTGAGTAACCAATCAGTTGAAAGGGAGTTTCCTCGGGCGTGTGGCCTGCATTGAATATAAGTGGATATTCTGGCAAGACTTGTGGGCTTTTACTCATTCTGGATCCGGCAGGTGTTCATCTCCTGTTCATATGACCTTAGATTCTTGGGACTTGAGCTAGCAGCTTTCCTGTGGTCTTGCCTGCTGGTCTTGGGATTCATCAGTCTTCACAGCCTGTGAGTGTGAGCCGTGCTCTCTGACCTGCTGATCTTGGGTTCGCCAGTCTCTGTGGCTATGTGCATCAGGAGAATCCTCTATCTTGAACCACAGACTTGGGATGTCCCAGCCTCTACAACCGTGTGAGCCATTTTCTTGATATAAATGCATATATTTATACACCTTATTGGTTTTTCTTCTCTAGCGAACCCAGTCTAAGACACAGGTTAAGGTGCTGGGAATTCACATTGACCAGTAGGGGCTATAACTAGTTCTGAACTTTGGTTTAACTTCGCACAAGATTCATAAGCTATGGGGTAAAAAACCCTGTTTCAGTAAAGTCAATTCCTACACACAGCAAACCTATAGGACAGAGTAGAACTTCCCCATAGGGTTTCCAGGTAGTGGCTGGTGAATTCAAACTTCCCGCCCTTTGCTTAGCAGACAAATGCCTAACAACTGTGCTAAGGGGTACAGAGATAGATACCAGAACATTCTTTGGGATTTGGTGGGAAGGTATGAAGGATGGATATTGCAGAAGCAAACGACAATGCCTTCTTATATTTCTTTTCTGTTTTAATAATAAGGGGTGTATCCTTTGACATATTGACCTTTTCATGAATATATAATGTCCTTCTTTGTTGTAATGATTTTTTGCTCAAAGTCTACATTGTCTGGTATTAGCATAGCAGCTCCAGCCCTCTTTTGGCTAATATTTGCATGGATTATCAATGTTCCATCCTGTCACTTTCACCGTATGTGTGTCTTTATAACTCACTGTATGTGAGTTTCTTATATGCAGTATTTGATCATTTATTTTTTTCTTTTCAATCCATTAGGCCAATCACTGCCTTTTAATTGGAGAGTTTAATCAATTTATATGGAAGGTAATTATTGATAAAAGAAGACTTCTGCTTTTTGTTTTCTACTTATCGTATGCCTTTTTTGTTCCAGAATTCCCGCATGATGGTCTTTTTTAATGATTCATATATTTTTTTCTTGTGTACTATTTTGATTCCCTCTTGTGTATTTTTCTGCATGTATTTTATAATTACATATATACAAAAAACATGTATAATCATGATTAATTGATTTTTATCTTGCAACTATTTAGATTACCTCTTGTGTATTTTTTCAGCGTATATTTTAGTGTATTCCTTAGTAGTGACCTTAGAGCTTACGATTATCGTCTTAACTTTATAACAATCTATTCTGAATTAACACCAATTTAGTTCCAATAGTGTACAAAAGATCTACTCCTTTCCCATAATGTTGTAGCAATATTAGGTATAAAAGTAAATATGGTGAATGAATGAGTGAAAGAAAAAACAGAAGACAATCATGGCCTAGGACCCCACTGCAACTTCCCCTTCCTGTCCTTTTCATGGAGAGAATGGCGCGAGGGCTGGCGTTATTAGAGGGCAGTCATAAACATTCATACCTGTCTGATATGAAGTCTCTGTCTCTAGGCAAATTGTACAAATAAAGCAACAGAATGGCCTTTCTTCTTCTGGAATTTTCCTGGATCCTGGACCACAGCTCTGGCTACACACAGATTGAGGAGTCTGCAGAGAAACAAGGATGCATTGGTTATTACTTTGCACATTATTAGCAGTTTGTCCACTAATAAGCAAGAAATTGGATCTTCTATTACACTTTCTGGCACTTTTCCAGCTCCATCCTGTTGATATTACCTAGATCTCTAAATATAAATTACCAATAATATTTTTCCTCTTTCTTTAACTGGTTACACATACAATCAAAATTTTACCGAAGTAGCTGGTGACTTTCATCTCATACATCATCACCTGAAACATCCCCTGAGTGTTTCTCTCCTTGTTTTTTGCTACTTTATCTTAAAGTCCTTTCAGTGTAGGTCACTGTATCATAAGGATTCTGAGGCCTTGTATGTCCAAGGTAATTTTACCATGCCCCCATACTTGACTGGATATAAGAGTTTAGGTATTACATGGAAGAATTTAACAATGTGATAAATAGACTTCCTACTAGAGGTACCTACATAAATAAATTGAAGTGTACCAGCAAAGAACGATGAGTGGATGTTATGGACCCGATATTGGGGTTAATCCAAATCTGAGTTCATGAGTTCAGGTATAGTACCCCTTTGTCAGGCATTTAATGAAACCTTAAAAGTGGAAGTATCACTTCTGTACAAACATCCACAAAACTGCCCAAGATTGATAAACTGTAGTAAGTTGGATGAAATGACGGGCAGTGCTTTCAGAAGATAAACAAAACAATGATGACTTCTCGATAGAGAAATTACTGATAGAAAAAAGAATGAGGATGAAATCTATAAAGAGATCGCTGAAATCCAGACTCTATCTGTGTTTACAGTGCATCTAAACATAGGGATTGGAGCATGCATGATTAAGACTCTTCTGTGATATAAGGAGGATAACCAAGTATAAAATTTAAAAAGTAGGTCCATTACCTCCCTTCAGTGTATGCATTCCAATACTTAACGCCTAATCGAACCCAAATTAAAAACAATCAAACAATTACACATATAAACTTACTCTTCCCAGAGGTGCAGCCGTATAATATGTGAAAGTAATATCATAAATTTAGCCCTGGGTTAACAGGGTGCCAACTCAATCGCCTCTCATGGCTCTGTTCAGATAAAGCTACAATGTATACGTCCAATTTTGAGATGATGTCATACCTCTTTGAATCCAACAGGCCATTCTATCATCTCTTTGTTGATGACTAACTCTTGATCGTGTGGATTATTGAAGATAAACTCTCTGACTTTAATCAGCAGGCTAAAATCACCAGTAAAATTCACAGGGTTTCCAATATCATACCGTGTCATAGAGTTTTTTTTCTCATCCAAGAATATATTGTCCCCAATGCTGTTTGTAAATTGGATATTCCTTATAAATGGATGAAGCTAGAGGTGAGGCATAATTTTAAAACAGGATTGCATTCAAATTAGAGATGGAGGGCTCATACCTACCAATTAATTCTTCTTTCCCCACCTCTCTACCCTCAGGATTTTGTTATGGTAGTTGCTGATTTTTTTGTGTGTGCCCACCATCTCATGGTCTCAAGGGAGAATGCCACCAGGGCTCCAGAATAATGGAGGCCTAATCAAATCCAATCATGACACCATCTAGAGGTTGGCTTACATGTTTGCTTTGATCCAACCCTGACCAAAAAAGTCTGCTCGCGGCTTCATTAAAACTGGTGTAAATGAAGATTTTAACATCCCAACAAATCCATTTTCATCCTAGCTAATCCCAGAATCTTACATGTATTGTGTGGGTTTTCATATGTCAAATTGGGACTATAACCCCCGCTCCCATGATATCGCAGGTTTGGTAAGAAAAAATAAATAAAGCACTTGTCAGAGTGTCACCAGGTATGGCTCAAAAAAAGAACATTTCCCAAAGACATTTTAGAATACCAAGGAAGGGGAATGTATGTATCCCAGGGAGAAATAAAGACTTGACCCATTTTTACCTACCTGTGAATTCGCATGAGTTGTGGTTGGGTCATATCTTACATATTAGGCCTTAAGAAACTTTTCTGATAACCATTTTGTTATTGCATGGTCTTTAACTGAACTTCTCCCCACACCCCATGACCAGGGTTTTCCAAGTTGATACTCAAAAATTGCACTTATCAGTATATCCACTGGGAACAATCTTTCATTCATTTTGCCTGATCCTATTGACCATGAGTCACAAGCCTGGTCATGCTGCTGTGCCTCAATAGAATACCACCAATGCCATTAGGTGAACAATACAAATCCTGCCTCTGGAGGAGATGTACCTGCCAGGGGAGGAGCGTAGGTCCCTCTGCATTTCCTGTAGATCCCATTTCTGTGTTAATCAGAAGCATTTCATGGAGGGCTTGGGCCACAGTATATACAGCATTATAGACAGGATAGCTAGAATCAGACAAGTTCATCATGCCCAGAGAGACTGGCACCGACTCTAAGGAAGCATTTGGTGGGCAGTTCTCGATTTCTTCACATTGTGTCCCGACAATCAAACAATTAAATATTTGAAGCCAGATTTTCCTGAGGTAAAAGTCTTCTGGATACCTGGATGGGTTCACTCCCTTGACAAAGTGTCTGAAGCCAGGGATTGCCTTCTCCCAATGTGAAAATAAGAGGCTTCCATAGATGTCATGCAAAAGATTATGCCAGTTTTCTTCCATGATCCATACCTTTCCAGAGATTAAATAAGTTTCTGTGAAATAGCTTATAAATTTGATACTCTCAGCATCACCATACAGTATATACACATTTGCTAATGAATCCCTGATCCTGTCTCTCAACATCAACGTACTGACTTCGTGTAGTCTCCTGATCTCAGAGACTTTTTCTACAAAGGCCACACAGATACTTTCCTTTACTATCTCTGCTTCCAGGTCCTGGGGAACTGCTCCCCTTTCATATCTTCAGAGACAAAAAGCCCCACCCAGGTCCAGCCAAAATGCATCAATAACTGGATCATTCCATGGACCAGAAAGCCATCCTTGGAGGCCATCGGATACAGTGATGGGAACCGGTCTTTGTCACTCAGAATAGGATCAAAAGGACCATATGTGACCTGAACATGAAACAAAGAAAGGTCATGAATCTGAGTTGCATGGGATTTCAGTGGTCTTCATTAGAGAGGGAGTAAGAGAATTCTCTCTGTGGAAGGGGGAATTAATGGAATATCTGCTGAAGAAAAATAAGAAACTGCATTGGACACTCCACAGTTCTTTTTTCATTCTGTTCAAACAGAAGACCATATATTCCAGCCTCCCTGCTTTCAGGACATGATGTGTAACCCCTGGTGTGACTTTCAGGCTAAAGCATAAAAGATGATGTGGAAGATCTCCGTGTGCTCATCATCTCCTGCAGGTCAACAGAAGAAGGCACTAATATCAGCTGGTGCACCTGCACGATGGTAGTGTTTCCACCAGCTTTAAGCCTGTGGCTTAGTAACTGAGGCCCATCTCCCTAGCGATCAATGTTGGATATGAACCCTGATAATAAATATTTCCTGTTACACCCTTGATATTTTGGATTTAACTTAATACCTCAGCATACTGTAGATTATCCTGAGGAGCACAATTATAAACTCTGAGTCTCGAAATATGATTTTTCCATCACAGAATTCTCATAACGTAAGGCTCTTATTTTGGAGCCCTGGTGGTACAGTGGTTAAGAACATGGTTGTTAACCAAAAGTGCTGCAGTTCAAATCTACCAGCCGCTCCTTGGAAACCCCGTGGAGCAGTTCTACTCCGTGCTGTAGGGTCGCTATGAGTTGGAAGTGACTCGACAGCAATGGGGTTTTTTTTTAAATCTTATTTTGGCCTTAATTCTTTCTGACTGCTGCTTGTCTTAGATCAGGTTCCCTGGAAAGGGACTTTGATATGGAGAGTGGCATGTGGAAAGTTTATGGGAGTGCCCTCAGGAGACACACCTCTGGGCACATGAGAAAAGCAGGATTGGACAGAGGGAGAAGCTGAACCATAAGAAAGCTGCATCTGCATCTCAACTGATTGTTGGGGACTTTATTAATATACCATATTCGGACTACAGGGCCAGGCCTTACCCCCACATCAATTATTTATTGGCCTCTGTCTGTCCCCTGAGAAGGGTTTTATCCTGGTTGGGGAAGTTCCCTGCCTGGGGCATTTTCGACAAGGCACATAGCTATCTGTTGAAGGTGAGCAGATTATATTTCCAGAAGTTGGCGTGGATGTATTGGTCCTGAGCTGTAATCTGGGCTGAGCTTCAAAGGATACACAGCACTGCTCCTTCCCCTTCCTTCATCCTCCTTCATGGCACAAGCTATAAGCTCACAATCCTCAGAATTCATTGGAATTTGTGGACAACAGTCAAGGAATACATAAACCCTCCTTCCTCCTTTCCCTTGATCAGACAGCAGGGAATGCCATTGACACTACCTGATCTTATGTTTCCAGAGCTCACGATCCACTGACCTGTGGGCTTTTGTAGAGCTCCAGCAGTGTTCCAACCTCTGCAGAGGATGCTGATTTGCTTTCCACAATGCTAGCGACAGATTTGCTCTGTCTCCGGCAGTTGTGATTAGGGAGAATCTGCCTCCCTCCCGAGAGCCAAAACAGGGCACTCTCTGAGGTTCTGTGGTCCCTGGGAATGGCATTGTAGAGGTCAAAACCCAAGGACAGGTTGGGGAGCAGGTAGGGGTTCTTGTTGATCTCCTCAATGGCAAAGTGAAAGACCAGAAAAAACTGGTAGTTTTTTGGGAACAACCTAAAAAGAGTGGACATCATAAGGGAGAATGATCAAGTCATAATTATTCAGGAGTAACTTTAAGCCAAGGCAAGGAAAAATAATATTTTAGAACTCTGTTTTTCTCCTTTGTTTCTTTAGTTCCTTTATTGCACCACAAGGAGACATCTTCTAGAATTTTTTCTAATCTCACTCTCAATTAAGTTTTTATACCCTAGATATAATGCATATCCAGTATATGTAAGTACATACAGCATGACCAGTAAGCACGGGCTTACAGTAGGCAAGGTACACATGCATTTAGCTGGGTTTACTTACTAAACTGTAGTGAACAATTTCACATGGATTTCAATGTCTTTTTTATCAGTTTGTCGTACTGTGGGGGATTGCGTGTTGCTGTGATGCTGGAAGCTATGCCATCGGTATTGAGATACCAGCAGGGTCACCCATGGAGGACAGGTTTCAGCTGAGCTTCCAGACTAAGACAGACTAGGAAGAAGGACCCAGCAGTCTACTTCTGAAAAGCATTAGCCAGTGAAAACCTTATGAAAAGCAGTGGAGCATTGTCTGATAAAGTGCTGGAAGATGAGCCCCCCGGGTTGGAAGGCACTCAAAGATGGCTGGGGAAGAGCTGCCTCCTCAAAGTAGAGTCGACCTTAATGACATGGATGGAGTCAAGCTTTCAGATGTTCATTTGCTGATGTGGCACGACTCAAAATGAGAAGAAACAGCTGCAAAAATCCATTAGTAATCAGAACCTGGAATGTACGAAGTAAGAATCTAGGAAAATTGGAAATTGGCAAAAATGAAATGGAATGCAAAAATATCAATATCCTAGGCATTAGTGAGCTGAAATGGACTGGTATTGGCCGGCCATTTTGAATTGGACAATCATATAGTCTACTGTGCTGGGAATGCCAATTTGAACAGGAATGGTGTTGCATTCCTTGCCAAAAAGAACATTTCAAGATCTATCCTGAAGTACAACACAGTCAGTGATAGGATAATATCCACAGGCCTACAAGGAAGATCAGTTAATACGATTATTATTCACATTTATGCACCAACCACTAGGGCCAAAGATGAAGAAACAGAAGATTTTTATCAGCTGCTGCAGTCTGAAATTGATCAAATATGCAATCAAGATGCATTGATAATTACTGGTGATTGGACTGCAAAAGTAGGAAACAAAGAAGAAGGATCGGTAGTTGGAAAATATGGCCTTGGTGAAAGACACAATGCCGGAGATCAAATGATAGAATTTTGCAAGACCAACGACTTTTTCATTGCAAATACCTTCTTTCACCAACATAAACGGTGACTATGCACAGGGACCTCACCAGATGGAACACACAGGAATCAGACTGACTACATCTTTGGAAAGAGATGATGGAAAGGTCAATATCATCAGTCAGGACAAGGCCAGGGGCCAACTGTAGAACAGACCATCAATAGCTCATGTGCAAGTTCAAGCTGAAACTGAAGAAAACCGGAGCAAGTCCACGAAAGTCAAAATATGACCTTGAGTATAACCCACCTGAATTTAGAGACCATCTCAAGAATAGATTCAACGCACTGAACACTAGTGACTGAAGACCAGATGAGTTGTGGAATGACATCAAGGACATTATCCTTGAAGAAACCAACAGGTCATTGAAAAGAAAGAAAACACCAAGATGGACGTCAGAGGAGACTCTGAAACTTATTCTTGAATTGATGAAGTAAAAGAAATGAACAGAAGATTTCAAAGGGTGTCTCGAGAAGACAAAGTGAAGTATAATGACACGTGCAAAGAGCTTGAGATGCAAAACCAAAAGGGAAGAACACACGCAGCATTTCCCTAGCTGAAAGAACTGAAGAAAAAATTCAACCCTTGAGTTGCAATAGTGAAGGGTTCTATAGGGAAAATATTAAACAATGCAGGAGGCATCAAAAGAAGATGGAAGGAATACACAGATTTATTATATCAAAAAAAAAATTAGTCGATGTTCAACCATTTCAAGAGGCAGCATATGATCAGGAACCGATGGTACTGAAGGAAGAAGTCCAAGCTGCTCTGAAGGCACTGGCAAAAAACAAGGCTCCAGGAATTGATGGGATATCAATTGAGATGTTTCAACAAACAGATGTAGCGCTGGAGGTGCTCTCTTGTCTATGCCAAGAAATATGGAAGACAGCTTCCTGGCCAACTGACTTGAAGAGATCCATATCTATGCCTATTCCCAAGAAAGGTGATCCAACCGAATGTGGAAGTTATAGAATAATATCATTAATATCAAATGCAAGCAAAATTTTGCTGAATATCATTCAAAAACGGCTACAGCAGTATATCGACAGGGAACTGCCAAAAATTCAGGCCGGTTTCAGAAGAGGATGTGGAACCAGGGATATCATTGCTGATGTCAGGTGGATTCTGGCTGAAAGCAGAGAATACCAGAAGGATGTTTACCTGTTATTTTATTTACTCTGGAAAGGCATTAGGCTGTGTGGACCATAACAAATTATGGATAACATTGTGAAGAATGGGAATTCCAGAACACTTGATTGTGCTCATGAGGAACCTTTACATAGATCAAGAGGTAGTTGTCCGGACAGAACAAGGGGATACTGATTGGTTTAAAGTCAGGAAAGGTGTGCATCAGCGTTGTATCCTTTCACCATACCTATTCCATCTGTATGCTGAGCAAATAATCTGAGAAGCTGGACCATATGAAGAAGAATAGGGCTTCAGAATTAGAGGGAGACTCATTTTTTTTTTCATTAACAACCTGCGTTATGCAGATGACACAACCTTGCTTGCTGAAAGTGAAGAGAACTTGAAGCACTTACTAATGAAGATCAAAGACCACAGCCTTCAGTATGGATTACACCTCAATATAAAGAAAACATGATAAACGGAGAAAAGATCGAAGTTGTCAAGGATTTCATTTTACTTGGCTCCACAATCAAAAGCCATGGAAGCAGCAGTCAAGAAATCAAAAGACGCATTGCATTGGGTAAATCTGATGTAAAGGACCTCTTTAAAATGTTGAAGAGCAAAGATGTCACCTTGAAGACTAAGGTGCGCCTGACCCAAGCCATGGCATTTTCAATCACATCATATGCATGTGGAAGCTGGACAATGAATAAGGAAGACTGAAGAAGAATTGATGCCTTTGAATTGTGGCGGTGGTGAAGAATAGTGAATATACCATGGACTGTCAAAAGAATGAACAAATCTGTCTTAGAGTAAGTACAACCAGAATGCTCCTTAGAAGCAAGGATGGCAAGGCTGTGTCTTACATATTTTGGACACGTTGTCAGGAGGGATCAGTCCCTGGAGAAGGACATCATGCTTGGCAGAGTACACGGTCAGCAGAAAAGAGGAAGACCCTCAACGAGGTGGACTGACACAGTGGCTGCAACTATGAGCTTAAGTATAACAACGATTTTATGGATGGCTCAGGACCAGGCAGCGTTTCAATTGTGCATAGGGTCGCTATGAGTCGGAACCGACTGGACAGCACCTAACAACAACAAAAACAAAGAAGTTTATGACCAAAGAACAGAGAAAATATTTAGGATCAGTAGTTACAATTATAAAAAATTAAATTGACAAATTATAATCAAGACCTAAATAAATTTCCTTAGCATCCCTAATAATTTTATTTCAAAAGACTTGTTTTGTTGTTCCTAGGGGAATCAAGTCAGTGATGAGCCAAGCAACTAACTGAGATTTGCAGGACTTCGGGGCAGAATTGAGGTAGGATTTACCTCAATGGTATAGCTTTCATCCAAGCAGATTATTTTACTGAGGTCCTATCAACGGAATATTATTGCTGATGTCAGGTGGATCCTGACTGGTAGAAGAGAATCCAGGAAATATGTTTACCTGGGTTTTATTGCCTATGCTAATTCACTCAAGTGTGTGGATCATAACAAATTATGGATACCGTTGCAGAGAATAAGAATTCCAGAACACTTAATTGTGCTCATGAGGAAGCTGTACAAGAACCAAGAGGCAGTTGTTCAAAAAGAACGAGGGCATACTGCATGGTTTAAAGTCACGAAAGGTGTGCGTCAAGGTTGTATCCTTTAACCACACTTATTTAACCTGTATGCTGAGCAAATAATCTGAGAAGATGGACTACATGAAGAAGAATGGGGCATCAGGATTAGAGAAAGACTCACTAACAACCTGCATTATGCAGATGACACAACCTTGCTTGCTGAAAGCGAAGAGGACTTGAAGCACTTATTGATGGAGATCAAAGACCACAGCCTTCAGTACGGATTATGCCTCAAAATTAAAAAAAAAAAAAAATCCTCACAACTGGACCAATAAGCAGCATCACGATAAACGGAGAAAAGATTAAGGTTGTCAAGGATTTCATGTTACTTGGATCCACAACCAGCAGCCGTGGAAGCAGCAGTCAAGAAGTCAAAAGATGTATTGAAGAGCAAAGATGTCACCTTGAGGACTAAAGTGCACCTGACCCCAGCCACGGTGCTTTCAGTCTTCTCATATGCATGAGAGAACTGGACAATGACTAAGGAAGCCTTTGAATTGCGGTTTTGGTGAAGAATATTGAATATACCATGGACTGCCAAAATAGTGAACAAATCTGTCTTGGAAGAAGAAGTACAACCAGAATGCTCCTTAGAATCAAGGATGCTGAGACTACAGTCTCACACACTTTGAACACGTTGTCAGAAGGGATCAGTTCCCAGAGAAGGACATGATGTTTGGTAGAAGCGGGTCAGGGAAAAAGAGGAAGACCCTCAAGGAGATGGACCGGACACAGTGGCTACAACAATGGGCCCAGGCACAGCAACAATGGTGAGGATGGCACAGCACCAGGCAGTGTTTCATTCTGTAGTAGATGCAGTAGCTGTGGGCCAGAACTGACTCGACTACACCTAACAACTTAAATGGGAGGTGCCTCAGTGCACGGAAAAATGCAAGATGTTTTCTGCTAGGGACCTGAGTAAGTCATGCACACTTACCTTCATAAACCCTTTTGGAAAGGCTTGGGTATATCACAAAACATAACTTAGGTTTACTGGAGCTGGAAGTCAAATGGTTGTTGTTGTTAGATGCTGTCCAGCGGATTCCAACTCACACCAGCCCTATGCACAACAGAATGCAACACTGCTTAGTCCTGTGCAACCTCATAATCATTGCTTTGCTTGAGCCCATTGTTGCAGCCACTGTGTCAATCCATCTCATTAACTATCTTCCTCTTTTTGACTGACCCTCTACTTTACCAAGCATGATGTCCTTCACGAGGGACCGATCCCTCCTGACAATGTGCTCAAAGTATGTGAAACGTAGTCTCGCCATCCTTGCTTCTAAGGAGCATTCTGGTTGTACTTCTTCCAAGATAGATTTGTTCCTTGTTTTGCAGCCCATGGAATAGCCGATATTCTTCTCCAACACCACAATTCAAGGTATCAATTCTTCTTTAGTCTTTCTTATGCATTGTCCGGAAAACCTGGTAGCATAGTGGTTAAGAGCTGTGGCTTTAAACAAAGGGTCAGCAGTTCGAATCTACGAGGTGCTCCCTGGAAACTCTATGGGGCAGTTCTACTCTGTCCTATAGGGTCGCTATGAGTCGGAATCGACTCGGCGGCACCAGGGTTGTTTTTTTTTTTGTTTTTGGTATGCATTGTCCAGCTTTCAAATGCATACGAGAAGATTGAAAAACCATGGCTTGGGTCAGGCACACTTTAGGCCTCGAGGTGACATCTTTGCTTCTCAACACTTTAAAGAGGTCTTTTGCAGCAGATTCGCCCATCGCAATACATCTTTCAATTTCTTGAATGCTATTTCCACGGGTGTTGGTTGTGGATCCAAGTAAAATGAAATCCTTGACAACCTGAATCTTTTCCCTGTTTAACATGAAGCTGCTTTTTGGTCCAGTTGTGAGGATTTTTGTTGTCTTTTTGTTGAAGTGTAATCCATACTGAAGGCTGTGGTCCTTGATCTTTACCAGTAAGTACTTCAAGTCCTCTTCACTTTCAGCAAGCAAGGTTGTGTCATCTGCATAATGCAGATTGTTAATGAATCTTTCTCCATTCCTGATGCTCCATTCTTCATCATATAGTCCAGCTTCTCAGAGTATTTACTCAGCATACAGATTGGGTAGGTATGGTAAAAGGATACAGTCCTGATGTTCACCTTTCCTGACTTTAAACTATTAATGAGCCTTCCTCCATTCTTGATATATAAGGAGCACCTTGGAGATTCGAACTGCTGACCCTTTGTTCTTCTTCATGTATTCCAGTTTCTCAGATTATTTGCTCACCATACAGGCTGAATATGTATGATAAAAGGATGCAACCCTGAAGCTCACCTTTCTTGACTTTAAACCATGCACTATCCCCTTGTTCTGTTTGAACACTTGCCTCTTGATCAATGTGCAGATTCATCATGACAACAGTTAAGGGTTCCATAATTCCCATCCTCTGCAACGTTATCCATAATTTGTTATAATCCACAGTCGAATGCCTTTCCGTTGTCAATAAAAAACAGGTAAACATATTTCTGGTATTCTCTGCTTTCAGCAGGACCCATGTCCTCTTCTAAATCTGAATCGAATTTCTGGCAGTTCCCCGTTGACACACTGCTGCAGCTGCTTTTAAATAATCTTCCACAAAACTTTGTCTGCATGTGATATTAATGATATTGTTCCATAATTTCCACATTCAGTTGGATCACTTTTCTTGGGAATAGGCATAAATATGGATCTGTTCCAGTCAGTTGGCCGGGTACCTGCCTTCCAAATGTCTTGGCATAGGAGAGTGAGCACTTCCAGCGCTGCTTGTTTTTCGTCAATGCCTTCAGTGCAATTTGGATTTCTTCCTTCAGTGACATTGGTTCCTGATCAAATGTTACCTCCTGAAATGATTCAAAGTTGATCAATTCTTTTTCCTATACTGATTCTGTGTAATCCTTCTATCTTCTTTTGATGCTTCTTGTGTCATTTAATATTTTCCCATAGAATCCTTCAGTATTGCAATAAAAAAAAAATAGAAGGCTTGAATTCTTTCTTCAGTTCTTTCAGACCTAGAAATCCTGAGCACGTTCTTCCCTTTTGGTTTTCTATCTCCAGCTCTTTGCACATGTCATCATAATACTTTACTTTGTCTTCTTGATCCGCGCTTTGAAATCTTTCATTCAGCTCTTTTACTTCATCATTTCTTCCTTTTGCTTTAGCTACTTGGCGTTCAAGACCAAGTTTCAGAGTCTCTTCTGTCATCCATTTAGATTTTTTCTTTCTCTCCTGTCTTTTTAATGGCCTCTTGCTTTTCATGTATGATGTCCTTGATGTCATTCCACAACTTGTCTGGTCTTCAGTTATTAGTGTTCAACGCATCAAATCTATTCACGATGGCTCTAAATTCAGGTGTGATATACTGAAGATCGTACTTTGGCTGTTGTGGACTTGTTCTAATTTCCTTCAGTTTCAGCTTGAACTTGCGTATGAGTAATTGATGGTCTGATCCGAAGTCAGCCCCTTGCCTTTTTCTGATTGATGATATTGAGCTTTTCCATTGTCTTCCCACAGATACAGTCTATTTGATTCCTGTGTATTCTATCTGGTGAGGTCCAAGTGTATAGTTGCCATTTATGTTGGTGAAAAAAGGTATCTGCAATGAAGTCGCTGGTCTTGTTAAATTCAATTATGTGATGTCCAGCATTGTTTCTATCAACAAGACCATATTTTCCAGCTACCTATCCTTCTTCTTTGTTTCCAGCTTGTGCATTCCAATCACCAGTAATTATCAGTGCATCCTGATTGCATGTTCATTCAATTTCAGACTGCAAAAGCTGGTAAAAATCTTCAATTTCTTCAACTTTCGCCTTAGTGGTTGGTGCGTAAATTTGAATAATAGTCCTATTAACTGGTCTTCCTTGTAGGTGTGTGAATATTATCCTATCACTGACAGCATTGTACTACAGGACAGATCCTGAAATGTTCTTTTTGACGATGAATGTAATGCCATTTCTCTTCAAGTCATTGTTCCCTGCATAGTAGACCATATGATTGTCTGATTCTAAATGACCAGTACCAGGACACTTCAGCTCACTAATGCCTAGGATACCAATGTTTAGGCATTCCATTTCATTTCTGATGATTTCCAATTTTCCTAAATTCATACTTCGTACTTCTAGGTTCCAAATATTAATGGACATTTGCAGCTGTTTCTTCTCATTTTGCGTCATGCCACATCAGCAAATGAAGGTCCTAAAAGCTTGCCTCCAGCCACATCATTAAGGTCAACTCTAGGGTGAGGAGGCAGCTCCTCCCCAGTCGTATTTTGAGTGCCTTCCAACCTGAGGGGCTCATCTTCTGGCAGTATATCATACAGTTTTCCAGTGCTATTCATAAGGTTTTCACTGGCTAATTCTTTTCAGAAATAGACTGCCGGGTTCTTCTTCCTATTCTGTCTTATTCCGGAATCTCCGCTGAAACGTGTCCACCATGGGTGGCCCTGCTGGTATTTCAATACCGGTGGCATAGCTTCCAGCATCACAGCAACACAAAAGCCCCCACAGTGCAACAAGCTGTCTCAAATGGTAATCATGCCTTTTTATAAAGCCTTGGACCAGTTTTAATTACACCAGTACAATTTGTTTTCGAACATTTAGTAGGATTACTCTCTTTTGTCATTTTCACCTGAGGCATTTTATTTTTTTATTGTGTTTTAAATGAAGCCTCACAGAACAAATTAGTTCTCATTACACATTTAATATACACATTGTTTTGTGACTTTGGTTGGCAACCCCATGACGTATCACCACTTTCTCTTCTTGACCTTGGATTCCCCATTTCCATTCATCCAGATTTCCTTTCCTCTCCTTCTTTCTTGCCCTTGTTCCTGGGCTGGTGCACTCATTTAGTCTCATATGCGTGGTTCAGCTACACTTATTTTCTTTTTTTTATGAGCCTGTCTAATCTCTGGCTGAAGGGTGAACCTCAAGAGTGACTTCAGTACTGAGTTAAAAGGTTCTCTGGGAGCCATACTCTGGGGGTTTCTCCAGTCTCCATCAGACCAATAAGTCTACTCTTTTTTTGTGAGTTAGAATTTCTTTCAACATTTTTCCCCAGCTCTGTGCAGGACTCTCTATTGTGATCTCTATCAGAGCAGTCAGTGGCAGTAGCTGAGCACCATCTAATTGTGCTGGGCTCAGTCTGTCACCTGAGGCATTTTTAAGGAGTTTTTTCAAGTGTCTTCTGTGCTCATTAATATGTCAACTTTTAGGGCGCCAGCTTTGATAAATGATATTGTCCTTGAAAAATAAGCAGATCATTCAGGTTTTCAAGTTTATTTCCAAAGGCTTTAGCAAAATGCTCCCTGCAAGTTTTCTTTAAATTTACAGTTATTTCTCTACCTGCTTTTATTTCTCCTGTATAATTTCTCATTATATATTTCAGGCTTCTTCTCCCCCCGTTAATTTGGTAGCCAAACATATAAGCTCTTAGAGTTTTTAATAGCTCTAAGATTTTTTTATTTCCTAAAAAATTAATGTTTTCTTTTCTCTTTAGTCCTAATTGTCTTTTCTTTTGCTCTTTTTTCTAGTTTCTACAAGTATAAGTTTGATTTAGTTTTTTTTACTAATTCCTTTAAGTGGTACATTATTTTTCGCCAAATATTTCCTTAAATCAGTGCTTTAGGTGTTTTTAAATGCTACCAATATTGCAATTTTCTGTGCAGTTTTTCGAACTAATTATTTTACAAAGATTCAGGAGGTATTTTTAAAAGGTTCCTAAATTTTGGTGATCTATCCTCTTTAAAATTTACATTATTATGTTTTACCGAGGTAATTTGCTTGAATTATTTCTACTTTTGATTTTTGAGGCTTTCTTCTGTTGTCTAAACATATGGCCAGATTTTGTTGCTGTGCCATGTACTCTTGAAACAAGAATTCATACATATTATATAGAGGATATATGACATACATGTCAAAAAGATCAACCACACTAATTATGCTATTTAGAGCACTCATATTATTAATTTTTTAAATGATGGTAAGTATACATATAGAAACGCTGGTGACAAAGTGGCTAAGAGCTACAGCTGTTAACCTAAAGGTCGGCAGTTTGAATTCCCCAGGCGCTCCTTGAAACCATATGGGGCAGTTCTACTCTGTCCTGTAGGGTTGCTATGATTTGGAATCAACTCGACGGTAGAGGGTTTAGTTTTTTGGTTAAGTATATGCATATATAAGTCCTGGTGGCGCAGTGCATAAAACCTATGGCTACTAACCAAAAGGTCAACAGTTTGAATCCACCAGCCACTCCTTGGAGGCCCTATAGAGCAGTTCTACTCTGTCCTATAGGGTTGCTATGAGTCGGAATCTACGCGACAGCAATGGGTTTTATTTGGTTTTGGAAGTATATATGAAGCAAAATATTTTACATTTTAACCTTTTTTACATGTACATTATGTTCATCATGACGTTGTGTAGCCATCAGCACTACCTAGTTTCAGTTTTTCCATCACCCTTAACAGAAGCTCAGTGCCCCCTAAGCAATGACTCCGTATTTCCTCCTCCTTCCACCTCTAGTAGTGACTAATAAACTCTGGTCTGTATATACATACCTTTCCTAGATATTTCATATACGGGAGATCATACATTACTTCTCCTTTTGTGAATGACTTATTTCACTCAGAATAATGCTTTCGAGGTTTACCCGTGTGGTAGCATGTATCAGGACTTCATTTCTCCTATTTGAACTGTCCTAAGAGGTCGATTAAATTTTTTATTTAAAATTTTTGCTTATTTCTTCTCAATTTTTTATAAGACAGTGATTTTTTTTTGCTATTTAGACATTTATAGGATTTCATGACAGCTTTAAAGTTAACTTGTTTAATTCATTTTTTGCTGAATTTAATCTGTTAGATGTTAATTTCCTAACCCAGCACAAGGCTCATGGAAAACCTGAAGATCTCATAGACATTAAAGAAGTTAAATTTGTAAGTTAATTGTCTACAGAAAACGCAAAGCCCCAGTTAAATATTTCGTTCTGAGTGGCATTCAATAAGCTTTAGAATACATGCAGAGTAATTTATAAAATTTATACCAGAAAATAAAGTGGAGGACCCAAATAGCCTTCACACCAATTTGGACAAGAGCAGTAAGAAAATGAATGCTTTTTGTCCCACAAGCTTACAAATCTAGATGCAGTCATTCCGTGTAATATGTGAGCTAATGGATTCCAATTTGGTATTAAAAAGAAAAAAAAAAAACTTATGATAAATAATATTTATTTCAAAATTCAGTCTTGGAAGAAAGATAGAAAGTCTATAATTGTTTTTTGTGTGAAATCTGGCACATATTTAAAGTAGAGCTAAAACCAGTTCCACAAAATCTCTTATTTCCCAGTCATTTGGCTAAACTAACATTACCCTGATACCAAACCAGATAAAACATTACAAGAGAAGAAAATTACAAATAAAAATCTCCAGTAAACATGCATTCCCAAATTCTCATTGAATTTTTCAAGAGACTGAATCCCATGAGGTTTGAAAAGGATAGTCCATTATAGGCCAATGGCATTTTCCACCAAGCATTCACAAGTCATATAGCATTTGAAAGTCAATTATCAAAACTCTCCCTTTAAGCAATGTCAAAAATGAAAAATCACTTGATCATCTCAATAGATGCACCAAAAGCCTTTTAGGAAATCTCATATGGATTACATAGGAAAACTCTCAGTGAACTGAGAATAGAAGGAACTTCCTCAACTTGATAAAAGCCAAACCAAACTCGTTGCCTTCCAGTCAATTCCAACTCACAGCGAACCTGTAGGACACAGTAGAACTGCCCCATAGAATTTCCAAGGAGCATGTGGTGGATTTGAACTGCTGACCTTTGGGTTAGCAGCCATAGCACTTAAGAACTATGCCACCAGAGTTTCCTGGTAGTCTGTACCAGGATAAACAAAATCTACTTGATAAAAACTTGATAAAGGACATCTACAAAAAAAAAAACTACCACTTACATAATACTTAATGTACAAAGATCAAATGCTCTCCTCCTAACTTAAAAAAAAAGACAAGGATGTCCGTTCTCACCTCCTGAATGCCACATCTGCTGTTGGCTCCAGAAAGTGCAATAAAAGTGCAATAAGGAAGGAAAAATAAATGAAAGGGATGCAAAATACAGCTGTTTATCTACAGATGACATAATCACCTTTGTAGAAAATCTGATGGAATCTGAAAAACCCTGCCAAATTAGTGAGTTTACCAAGGTTGTAGGACATAAGCGCAACATAGAAAAATCAATTATATTTCTACACACTAGTGAAGAGCAATTATAAAATAAAATTTTAAAACACCATTTACAATATCATAAGCATAGAATATATTTAGGGATGAAACTGGCAAAAGACGTGCAAGACATGTACATGAGAGAGTACAAAGTTTTGCTGAAAGAAATTAAAAGAGATCTAAATAAGTGGGGAAATACACTGTGCTCCTGTTTGGGAAGGCTCAAAATTATTAAGATGTCAATATTCCCCCAAACAATTTCTGAACTGTGTGAAGTCCCAGTTAGAATCCCAGCAGACCTGTGTTTGTAAATCAACAAGTTCATTCTAAAGTTCATACAGAAATAGAAAGGAGCAAAAATCAAGGAGATGCTGAAAAGAACATTAAATTAGGAGGAATACTGCTACCCAATTTCAAGTCTAATCATAAAAATAGAATAATCAAGATCATGTGATATTCTCATAAACACATACAGACCAATGGAATACATTAGAAATTCCAGAATAGACCCACACAACTTATTTCTGATGAATCAAGGGAGAAAAAATTGTCTTTTCAGTATGGAGCTGCAACAGTTGAATATTTATATGTGACAAGAATACCTTTGATCCACACCTTGCAGTACACGTAAATATTAACTCAAAATTTATAATAAAGCAGAAACCACAACCTAAACTATAAAACTACATGAAGAAAGCATGTGACTCTGGACTTCTTGGTACCGCAGGAAAGCACAACGCACAAAAGAAAACAAGGTAGTATGTTGGAGTTCATAAAAATTAAAGACTTCAGTCCAAACCCTTCAGTAAATAACCGTGGTTCAGGCTGATGGAAATAGTGTGAATGGGGACTGTGCTATGACAGATATAAATTTCTCCCTTCTGTCTTGAAGAGGGTAGGAAGAAAATGGGAAAAGGAAGGAAGGAGAAGGACAAAGAAGGGATGGAACATTCAGAATTCATTAATTTGTATTTCTGCAGTTCTTGTGCTTATGGTAGAGAACTCTCAGGGGGATGAAAGAGAAACACACAATCACATACACCTACACACACACTCTCATGTACACACTCACACATACAACAATGAACTTACTGAGGACATCTCCATTCGTTTTTTGGCCCGAGCCAAAAAGAGAGTCGATGTATTTCTGGTCCTCCTGCCAAAGGCAGAGGGGGAAAAACCCGCCCAGCACCAGGTCCCTATCACTATAGACACTGGCCTTAGGGAAACTAAAACACTCAGCATAATCCAGACTGCATACAGTGGGTAAATGCAGCAGAAATAGGATCAGATACACCAGAGAGAACGACATGGCAGGGTCTGTCCTGCTTAAAGACACAGCCCTCTTTCTAAAGGGAGCCCAGGAGATCAAGGAGCTGGGGGTGATAGTAGACTCATTCCTCGGCTGGGAAGATTTCTTCCTGTGTAGGCACAGGATAAGCCCACTATAGTCCCTCCCTCATCCTGTGGAAATACAGGGAGACATGTGCCAGGCTGAGGCCCAGAAGAAGGGCATAGCTAGAAGAAGCTATGAACAGAAAGGGGAGATTTCTACGGGCTTCATGGTGCTGAGACTTCACCCTCCTGACACAATGATCACAGCAGCTTCAACTCCCCTTCTTTTCCCTGCTTCACTCAGTCCCCTTCAGGAGCTCTGGGGATAACCCTGCCCTGAGGCTCTGCACCTGTACCCCACACACACACCCAGTGAAAAACAACGTGAAAAACATGTTTTGTGACTCTCCTTTTCCTTTAACGTCTAGGATTCCATCAGGTTCTATGGTCAACAAGGCTTCGGGGACCACTTCATCCTGAGACAGATGGTTCTGCAAATCTCTACATGTCCCTGCAAGGAGCTGGGGTGATTGTGACAGAACACATCTCTGAGGGATTTGTCAGGGTTAGAAGGAGTCAGTGTTTTAATCAGCAACTGGCCTTGTAGCGTAATTGCATCTGATGCTTTGGCATAAACCATTGATGGTGATGACCTGTGCATCCACAGAAAGCACTCACCACCACGTCAGAGCAACACTCACAGGTCCACATACCCTCCTGGCAGAAAGGGATGTCATGATTACAGTGCAGTAGCATATGTCTCAGGGAAGAACAGAGGCAGCCCCTTGCACCAAATTGACCTACCTCTTCCTCAGTCTGGTGACAAGTGCTGTGCCCACTGACCTGGGCTCCCTGATAATTCTGGCACCATGTCCTCATTTTTTTTTACTTGATTTAACATGTCCCAACTAAGAGGAACCCTACTCTTGACCCACATCTCTCTCCTCTTTTCATGCCACTTTCCCTCCCCTCGGTTTCTTTATGTGAATACTCTTTCTTTGGCACTCCAAGTCTGGAAGCCTGATGCAGAGGAGGAAGAACAGCCTATATTTCAAGGAAAGTGTCTCCAGAAGATGCTTATAACAGACAATGCAGCTCATTAAATTCTTCTCATGGTACATCCAGATTTACAATGGGGCACATCGATTTCTAGTTGAAATGTGTCATTGTTTCAAAGCCATGGCTGATTTTTGCCCATTTTTATTCTATAGGTTCCTGTAAGAGCACAACTGTTTATTGTTCAACACTGTATGTCCTCAGAGGGTGTCAGAAGTGGCTGAGCTGGGATCAAAGCTCATTTTTAGATGATTTCAGGTGGTTTTGCAAGCACCAGTGTATACAGACACATGTCATCATTTAATTTGCTTTGAGTAACATTTTTTCTTCTGTAAGCCTATAAATACTCCTACCTTCCTTCAAAACTCAGATCAAATGAATCCTTATTTTTGTAGACTTCCCTGGCTTCATCTATCATTCACTGAATTATTCCTCTTCCCTCCTTCCCAAAATACCTGTTGGATTCCTAACCCCTGTATCTTTTGGATGTAATCCTGTTTGTAAATAAAGTTTTCTTTGTATGTTAATGAGACCATTTGGATGTAGGGTATGTCCAAAATTCAATCACTTCTGAGTTATAAGGGCCACATAGAGAAGGAAGCATTAATGGGAGAAAAACAGCTACCATGTGAAGATCATCAAGGAACTCAGGAATTCAGGGGCAGATGCTGAAAGAGACAAGGATCTTCCCCTAGAACCAACAGAGAGAGAGCCTTCCTCTAGAGCTCACACCCTAAGTTCAGACTTCTAGCATCCTAAACTGTGAGAAAATAAGTTTCTGTTCTCTGAGAACATTCACTTGTGGCATTTCCATTAAAGCAGCACTAGGAAACTACACCACCATTCCAGGCAAAATCATGCGCTCTATCATCTCGTTATTCAAAACATCAGATATTACATCACCGATCATACTGCACTGAATTGATTTGATTATCTGCTTATTTTCCCCATGAAACTAAGTTCTTTCATGATCAGACCAAGTTATCTTTATAAATACGGTCTTACATCACAGGTTGTCTTTGGCAAATGCCAGTGGATGCTGTTTCTTACCACCATAGTGCCTGTTTCTACAGAAGAGGATCTTACTTCATTCATTATTAGTCTCTTCCACTGAACTCTGGTTTCCGAAAAAAGCTAGAACCAGTTCTGTGTCCAGATCACCACTATAACCATGGTGTCCAACACACACACACACACACACACACACACACACACACACACACACAAAACCCTACCACATTTAAGTAGATTTCAACTCCTAGTGACCCTGTAGGACAGAGTAGAAATGCCCCACAGGGTTTCCAAAACCATAAATCTTTATGGAAGCAGGCTGCCACATCTTTCCCCTATGGAGCGACTGCTGGCTTTGAACCACCTACCTTTCCTGTGGAAGCTGACTGCTTAATCACTGCCCTATGAGGGCTCTTAGTGTCCAAAACAGTGATCAACAAACATGTTGAATGAATGAATGATGGACTGGGACTCGTTCATGAAAGCCTTGATGTGATGGCAAATCTAAGATGGGAGTAGTCGATGGATTACGAGCCATTACTGAGAGAAAACAGGTTGTACAGGAAGGAATTATGGTTCAGGAGAAACAAGCAGAGAGAGAGAGACAGTTGGTGGGCAACAGAAAAAACCTGACCAAGTTTCTGGATTAATCAGGTCAAAGAGATCAAAAGATATCCTCCTCTAAGTCTCATCTTTATCTACTTGTCCTAAGCATGCCAGCCTGGCCATGTCTCAACAAGGCTTACTTTCAGTGGGACATTTCCCATTAAGGGCATTACTGAGTCCACCAAAGTTGACCCGCATGTCCTTAAATGGTAGCTTCTCTAATTACTTGAAGCGGTGATGGACACTGCTTTGGTAGCAATGCTGTGAACTACACAATAACTCAAAACATTCTAGGTTTGTCTGAGTGATGTGGCATTGCAGAGGTGAAAATAATTTATTCCTGAGTGAAGTGTATTCCTCCTCCTGGTCTTTAGGTCATCCTCCTTGTTCACCTCCTTCACTTCACCAATATTTTTTAGAGACTGAAAATGAGCTAAGCAGAATGCCTTACCCCTGCCCTTCAACTGGGGAAAGGCTACCCACAGGCTACTCTATTCCAACTCATGCAACTAAGCCTCCAAAGAATGCTGTGTAATGACCACCATTTTCTCCCTACAGAGTTTGACTCCAGTGTGCTACCAACCAAGTGCTGCTCTATAGTTTAGGCTACTTGAATACTCATCAAGGCCCCCTTTTTTTTAACCTATGCAGATCCTCTAGATTGTGTCATATACCAAATTCTTGTCTAGACATTTGAGAACAATCATATCTTTGTGCTTCCTGCCACGGCTTGCTGCTTTCAGCCCCATCACCTCTTACATTTCTTCTGGGAAAAGTCTCCTTAGTGACTCTGCGGCCTGTTTGGGATCCCACCTCCACCTGAACCCCACAATGCCTGGTTTGGGGAGTATAGTGATATTTTGCTGGGGCTATTTTCATTTTTTAATTGTGGTTTTGGCAAAGAACATCGACTATATCACAGACTGCCTGAAAAACAAACAAATCCGTCTTAGAAGAAATACAACCAGAATGTTCCTTAGAAGGGAAGAGGGTGAGACTTAGGCTCAATTACTTTAGGCATGCCATTAGGAAAGACCAATTGCTAGAAAAGAACATCATAGTTGGTAAAGTAGAGGGTCAGTAAAAACAAGGATAAGCCTCCCTGAGATGGATTGACACATTACTCTCAACAATGGTCTCAAACACATCAAAGATCATGTATATAGTACACCACTAGGGAAGATTTTGTTCTCCTATAGATTAAGTTGCGATGACCTGGAGCCAATGAAATAGCAGCTAACAACAACAACAATAACATCTTCATGTTCCTAGCTCGAATAAGATCAATTAATACAACTATTACTCAAATCTTAAAGGTACAAAGTATAATTTCTTGAAGAATTATCTGTAAAATTGCCCAGGATTGATGAACTGTGGAAAGATTAGATGAAATCATTGTTATTGCTTTCAGAAGCTAAACAAAACAATGATTTCTTGCAAGACAAATTACCAAAAAAAAAAAAGAGAGAAAAGAGGGAAAGGGAATGATATCTATAAAGAGATGGCTGAAATCTGTAACCTCGAGTGTTTACATTGTATCTAAACATAATAAGGACTTAGACCATTAATAATTAAGATTTTTTATGGTCTATGGGGGAAACCTTGATGGTGTAGTGGTTAAGAGCTACACCTGCTAACCAAAAGGACGGCAGTTCAAATCCACCAGGTGCTCCTTGAAAACTCTATGGGTTAGTTCTACTCTGTCCTGTAGGGCTGCTATGAATGGGAATCGATGGCAATGGGTTTGTTTGTTTTGGTTTTTTTTTTTTTTTTTTGGGTTTATGGAGGATAATCAAATATAAACTTAAAAAGTCAATCCATTAAATCATTCAGTGTACTCACTCTAATGTTTCATGAATAATTAAACCCAAATTAAAACACACACAGACACACACACATAACTATAGCATATATGAACCCGATTCTTCCTATGGGAAATTGTCTTAGTCATCTAACTAAAACCAAAACCCACTGCTGTTGAGTTGATTCTGGCTCATAATGACCCTTTAGGATACAGTAGAGCTGCCCCACAGAGTTTCCAAGGAGCCCCTAGTGGATTTGAACTGCCAACCTTTTGGTTAGCAGCCATAGCTTTTCCTCACTAGGCCACCAGGGTTTCCCTTAGTCATCTACTGCTGCTCTGACAGAAATACCACAAGTGGGTGGTTTTAACAAAGACAACGTTATTTTCTCACAGTTTAGTAGGCTACAAGTACAAATCTAGGGCATCAGCTCCAGGGAAAGGCTTTTTGTCTCTGTCTGCTCTGGAGGAAGGCCCTTGCCATCAACCATTCTATGGTCAAGAAGCTTCTCCACACAGAGCCCCAGATCTAAAGTATGCGTTCTGTTCCTGGCACTGCTTTCTTGGTGTTATGAGGTCCCCCTGTCTATCTGCTACATTCTCTCTTTTATATTTCAAAAGAGATTGGCTTAAGACACGATCTAGAGATGGGGCCAAGATGGCAGAGTAGTTAGACACTTCCTGTGGTCCCTCTTACACCAAAGACCCAACAAAAACAAGTGAATTGATTATATACGACAATCTAGAAGCCCTGCCTCCACGTGTCTGTCAGTTTGTCGTACTGTGGGAGTTGATGGAATATCAATTGAGATGTTTCAACAAAAAGATGCAGCGCTGGACGTGCTCACTTGTCTATGCCAAGAAATACGGAAGACAGCTTCCTGGCCAACTGACTGGAAAGATCCATATTTATGCCTATTCCCAAGAAAGGTGATCCAACCGAATGTGGAAGTTATAGAACAATACCGTTAATATCACATACAAGCAAAGTTTTGCTGAAGATCATTCAAAAATGGCTACAGCAGTATGTCGACAGGGAACTGCCAGAAATTCAGGCCGGTTTCAGAAGAGGATGTGGAACCAGGGATATCATTGCTGATGTCAGATGGATCCTGGCTGAAAGCAGAGAATACCAGAAAGATGTTTACCTGTGTTTTACTGACTATGCAAAGACATTCGACTGTGTGGATCATAACAAACTATGGATAACACTGCGAAGAATGGGGATCCCAGAACACTTAATTGTGCTCATAGGGAACCTTTACATGGATCAAGAGGCAGTTGTTCGGACAGAATGAGGAGATACTGACCGCTTTAAAGTCAGGAAAGGTGTGCATCAGGGTTGTATTCTTTCACCATACCTATTTAATCTGTATGCTGAACAAATAATACGAGAAGCTGGACTATATGAAGAAGAACAGGACATCAGGATTGGGGGAAGACTCGTTAACAACCTGTGTTATGCCGATGACACAACCTTGCTTGCTGAAAGTGAAGAGAACTTGAAGCACTTACTAATGAAGAGCAGAGACCACAGCCTTCAGTATGGATTACACCTCAACATAAAGAAAACAAAAATCCTCACAACTGGACCAATGAGGAACATCATGATAAACGGAGAAAAGATTGAAGTTGTCAAGGATTTCATTTTACTTGGATCCACAATCAACAGCCATGGAAGCAGCAGTCAAGAAATCAAAAGACGTGTTGCATTGGGTAAATCTGATGCAAAGGACCTCTTCAAAGTGTTGAAGAGCAAAGATGTCACCCTGAAGACTAAGGTGCGCCTGACCCAAGCCATGGTATTTTCAATCACATCATATGCATGTGGAAGCTGGACAATGAATAAGGAAGACTGAATAAGAATTAACACCTTTGAACTGTGGTGTTGGTGAAGGATAGTGAATATACCATGGACCGACAAAAGTACAAACAAATCTGTCTTGGAAGAAGTACAGCCAGAATGCTCCTTAGAGGCAACGATGGCGAGACTGCGTCTTACATACTTTGGACATGTTGTCAGGAGGTATCAGTCCCTGGAGAAGGACATCATGCTTGGCAGAGTACAGGGTCAGAGGAAAGAGGAAGACCCTCAACAAGGTGGATTGACACAGTGGCTGCAACGAGCTCCAGCATAACAACGATTGTAAGGATGGCGCAGGACCGGGCAGTGTTTCGTTCTGTTGTGCACAGGGTCGCTATGAGTCGGAACCAACTCAACGGCACCTGACAACAACAACAGAAGCCCTGAACATCAAAGGTAAACTTGAGGAACTGGACTGAGTGGCAGGCGGTGGGAGAGACATCTCAGAAGCAATGAGGAGTTGCCAGACCTGACCTGGTCAGAACTGGCACCCTGCAGGCTGGATCACCTGGCATGTGCAGTGAGGCAAGCAGTGGTCCACGGGACACATTTTCCACATCGGGAGAGACTGAGCAGTGGAGAGTTCACTCAAGCCTTCAGAGCCAGTGAAAAGCGATACCCAATAGGCAAAAGATAAGTATATGAGTCCAACGTACCACATGGCTCAAAAAACACCCCCTTTGGGAACAACCTCTCTCCCATTTACCTGTACCCTCCATGCTCTGCTGGTGATTGCCAACTCCCCTGAGCCAGAAGTAGGACCCATCGTTTGCCCTGAGCCATTCTCCCATCTATGGAAAGGAAACAAATTAACATGAAAAAAATAATCTGCCAGCTCCCCTAAGCCCAGAACTCAAGGAAAGCATGGTCCCTTTGCCTAGGCACAGGCATAAGGGGTACACAGACTTTGAATTCCTTTCACTCCTGCAGTCTTGTATGAGCTATTTTAACAGCATAGGCCCTCATTACCACAGTACAACAGGATATATACCTGAAGCCTATTTTCAGCTGTATCAGCTATAAAGTGGGATGGCAGATCTGTGACATTAAGAATGGTCCTCCACTTGAGACTATGTTGGCATCTCCTGCCTGGAGGGGAGAAGAGAGGGTGGAGGGGGTTAGAAGCTGGTGAAAAGGACACGAAAAGAGAGAGTGGAGGGAGAGAGCAGGCTGTCTTAGTAGGGGGAGAGTAACTGGGAGTGTGTAGCAAGGTGTATATGGGTTTTTGTGTGAGAGACTGACTTGATTTGTAAATTTTCACTTAAAGCACCATAAAAATTATTTAAAAAAAAAAAGAATGGTCCTCACCTACCCACATCAGGGGCCTGAGGACTAGTGGCTCTACACACACCACCTAGCCTCCTGTGACAACGGTCCAGGAATAAGTTGTGCCTTCCAGTTCTAATGCCAACAGCATTGGGTACCCACAGTCCAGCTACAAAACCTGCCCACCTACGTGCTCTAGGGAAGAGGGACACGCTTTCCTCCCACACACTCAGAGGCAGCTGTCAGCCCCCTATCTTGCTTAGTGCATGACCCCACACTGCAGCCAGGTGCCTGTGCCTACTCCAATAAAATCTGCCCATCTAGGTCTGTACGTGAGAGCATGAACCACACACTTCGTGACTGACTACCTGGACACCTGAGCTGAATCCATACAGGAAAGGTAAATTAACTCCTGGGCTCTTATACCTAATAATAGTTCTAACCACCTGGTGCCACGATGTGACCTTCAAAGGTGCCAATAATCAAATTAGCTCACATGACCAGCCTATTTTGGTATATCAAAAACAAAGCAAAAAGCTAGGACACAGTAAGCAACCATAAAATAATAGAATAACTTATTAATAGCTTGGAGACAACAGTCAATATCAAATCAATATCAAATATTAAGTTTTAATACCATAGATATACCATATATCCAGTATATATAAATATATACAGTATAACTAGTAAGCACAGCATGCACAGACTTACGGTAACCAAGGTACTCATGGGCTTAACTGTGTTTGTTTACCAATCTGTAGTGAACAATTTCACATGCAATTCACCATACAGGTAACAACAACAAAGAAGATATTTAAGATCCATAACTACCATTATGAAAAATTAAATTGACACCTTATTATCAAGACCTAAATAATTATCTTCAGCATTTATAAAAATTTTATTTCAAAAGCCTTGTTTTGTTCTTATTAGGTGGCATCAAATCAATAATGATTCAAGCAACCAACTGAGGTCTGCAGAACTTTGGAACTGAATCAAGGTGGGATTTACCTCAATGGTATAACTTTCATCTAGACAGATTCTGTCTCTGAGATCCTATAAATGGGATATTATTGCTGATGTCAGATGGGTCCTCCCTGAAAGCACAGAATACCAGAAAGACTTCTACCTGTGTTTCATAGACTGCACAAAGGCATTCAACTGTGTGGACCATAACAAATTATGGCTAATATTTGGAAGAATGGGAATTCCAGAACACTTAACTGCTTATGAAGAGCCTGTATTAGATCAAGAGGCAGTCATTCAAACAGGACAAGGGGATACTTCATGGTTTAAAGTCAGAAAAGGTGTGTGACAGGGTTGTATCCTTTCACCATACCTATTCAATCTCTATGCTGAGCACATAATACCAAAAGCTGGACTACAGGAAGAAGAATAGAGCATTAGGATTGGAGGAAGTCTCATTAACAACCTGCATAATCCAGATGACACAACCTTGCTTGCTGAAAGTGAACAGGACTTGAAACCCCTACTGATGAAGATCAAAGACCACAGCCTTCAATACGGATTACACCTCAACGGAAAGAAAACAAAATCCTCACAGCTGGACCGATAAACAACATTATGATAAATGGAGAAAAGGTTGAGGTTGTCAAGGATTTCATTTTACTTGGATCCACAATCAACACCCACGGAAGCAGCAGTCAGGAAATCAAGACTCACTGCATTGGGAAAATGGGCTGCAAAAGACCTCTTTAAAGTGTTAAAAGCAAAGATACCACTTTAGGGACTTAGGCGTGCCTGAACCAAGCCATGGTGTTTTCAGTTTCCTCATATGCATGCAAAAGGTGGACGATGAATAAGGACGACTGAGGAAGAACTGATACCTGTGAATTGTGGCCTTGGCAAAGAATACTAAATATATATACCATGGACTGCCAAAAGAAGGAACAAATCTGTCTCAGAAGAACTACAGCCAGAATGCTCCTTAAAAGCAAGGATGGCGAGAGTACATCTCACCTACTTTGGCCATATTATCATGAGGTACCAGTCCCTAGAGAAGGACAGCATGCTTGGTAAAGTAGAGGGTAAGCAAAAAAAAAAAAAAAGAGGAAGCCCAAGAAAGAAGTGGATTGACAGAGTGGCTGCAACAATGGGCCCAAGCATAGCAAGGACTGGGCAGTGTTTCATTCTGTTTTGCATATGGTCGTTTTGGGTGGGAACATACTCGATGGCACCTAAGAACAACGACATAAGTGGGAGGTGCATCAATGCATCGAAAAATGTAAGATGTTCTCTCCTAGGGACCCAAGTAAGCAGTGCACACTCATCTTTAGAAACCATTTTGGAGAGGTGTGTGTGTATCACAAAACATGATCTACTTTTTAAGGGAGCTGGAAGTCAAATAGTAAGCACGTCTTTTTTTTTTTTTTCTAAACCCTTGTTGTTGTTGTTTTTGTTAGGTGCCCTCAAGTTGGTTCCAATTCATAGTGACCTTATACACAACAGAACAAAAAACTGCCCAGTCCTGCAGCACCCTTACAAATGTTGTTATGCTTGAGCTCATTGTTGTAGCCACTGTGTCAATCCACCTTATTGAGGGTCTTCCTCTTTTCCGCTGACCCTGTACTTTACCAAGCATGATGTCCTTCTCCAGGGACTGATACCTCCTGACAACATGTTCAAAGTATGTAAGATGCAGTCTTGAAATCCTTGCTTCTAGGGAGCATTCTGGTTGTACTTCTTCCAAGACAGATTTGTTCATTCTTTTGGCAGTCCATGGTATATTCACTATTCTTCGCCAACACCACAATTCAAAGGTGTTAATTCTTATTCAGTCTTCCTTATTCATTGTACAGCTTTTACAAGCATATGATGTGATTGAAAATACCATGGCTTGGGTCAGGCACACCTTAGTTTTCAAGGTGACATCTTTGTTCTTCAAAACTTTCAAGAGGTCCTTTACATCAGATTTACCCAATGCAATGCGTCTTTTGATTTCTTGACTGCTGCTTCCATGGTTGTTGATTGTGAAGCCAAGTAAAATGAAATCCTTGACAGCTTCAAGCTTTTCTCCGCTTATCATGGTGTTGCTCATTGGTCCAGCTGTGAGGATTTTTGTTTTCTTTATGTTGAGGTGTAATCCATACTGAAGGCTGTGGTCTCTGATTTTCATTAGTAAGTGCTTCAAGTCCTTTTCACTTTTGGCAAGCAAGGTTGTGTCATCGGCATAACACAGGTTGTTAATGAGTCTTCCTCCAATCCTGATGTCCTGTTCTTCTTCATATAGTCTAGCTTCTCAGACTATGTGCTCAGCATACAGACTGAATAGGTATGGTGAAAGAATACAACCCTGACACGCACCTTTCCTGCCTTTAAACCAATCAGTAACCCCTTGTTCTGTCTGAACAACTACCTCTTGATCTATGTAAAGTTTCTTCATGAGCACAATCAAGTGTTCTGGGATTCCCATTCTTCTCAATGTTGTCCACAATTTGTTATGATCCACACAGTCTAATGCCTTTGCATAGTCAATAAAACAGGTAAACATCCTTCTGGTATTCTCTGCTTTCAGCCAAGATCCATCTGACATCAGCAGTGATATCCCTAGTTCCACGTCCTCTTCTGAAACCAGCCTGAATTTCTGGCAGTTCCCTGCCGATATACTGCTGCAGCCGTTTTTGAATGAGCTTCAGCAAAATTTTGCTCGCGTGTGATATTAATGATACTGTTGTATAATTTCCACATTCAGTTGGATCACCTTTCTTGGGAATAGGCGTAAATATGGATCTCTTCCAGTCAGTTGGCCAGGAAGCTGTCTTCCATATTTCTTGGCATAGACGAGTGAGCGCTGCCAGCACTCCATCCATTTGTTGAAATATCTCAATCGATGTTGCACCAATTCCTGGAGCCTCGTTTTTCACCAATGCCTTCAGAGCAGCTTGGACTCCTTCCTTCAGTACCATCGGTTCCTGATCATAGGCTACCTCTCGAAATGGTTGAACATCGACTAATTCTTTTTGGTATAATGACTCTCTGTATTTCTTCCATCATCTTTTGATGCTTCCTGAATCATTTAGTATTTTCCCCACGGAATCCTTCACTATTGCAACTCGAGTCTTCAATTTTTTCTTGAGTTCTTTCGGCTTGAGAAATGCCGAGCGTGTTTTTCCCTTTTGGTTTTCCATCTCCAGCTCTTTGCACATGTCATTATAATACTTTACTTTGTCTTCTTGAGACAACCTTTGAAATCTTCTGTTCAGTTCTTTTACTTCATCAATTCTTCCTTTTGATTTAGCTCTTTGACATCTGAGAGCAAGTTTCAGAGCCGCCTCTGAGTTCCATCTTGGTCTTTTCTTTCTTTCCTATGACCTCTTGCTTTTTTCATGGATGATGTCCTTGATATCATTCCACAACTTGTCTGGTCTTCAGTCACCAGTGTTCAAGGCATCAAATCTATCCTTCAGATGGTCTCTAAATTCAGGTGAGATATACTCAAGGGCATATTTTGGCTCTCTGGGACTTGCTCAGATTTTCTTCAGTTTCAGCTTGAACTTGCAGATGAGCAGTTGATGGTCTGTTCCACAGTCGGCCCCTGGCCTTGTTCTGACTGATGATATTGAGCTCTTCCGACATTTCTTTCCATAGATGTAGCCAATTTGATTTCTGTGTGTTCCATCTGGTGAGGTCCATGTGTATAGTTGCTGTTTATATTGGTGAAAGAAGGTATGTGCAATGAAGAAGTCATTGGTCTTGAAAATTCTATCATTCGATCTCTGGCACTGTTTCTATCACCAAGGCCATATTATCCAACTACTGATCCTTCTTCTTTGTTTCCAACTTTTACATTCCAATCACCAGTAATTATCAATGCATCTTGATTACATGTTCGATCAATTTCAGACTGCAGCAGCTGATAAAAATCTTCTATAAAGTGCTAAAAAGCAAAGATGCCAGTTTAAGGACTAAGGTGCACCTTACCGAGTCATGCTGTTTTTAGTCACCTCATAGGCATGTGAGAGCTGGAAAACACATAAGACTGAAGAACTGATGCCTTTGAATTATGGGATTGGCAAATAATATTGAATGTACCATGATTTTCAGTGGAATGAACAATTCTGTCTTGGAAGAAGTGCAGCCAGAATGCTCATTAGAAGAGATAATACCAAGACTTTGCATTGGTACTTTTGACATGTTATCAGGAGGGATCAGTCCCTGGTGAAGGCAGTCATGCTTGGAAAACTAGAGGGTTTTCAAAAAAGAGGAAGTTGCTCAATAAAATGGATTAACACAGTGGATGCAACAATGGGATCCAGCATAGCAATGACTGTGAGGATTATACAGCACTGGGCAGTGTTTTCTTCTGTTGTACATCAGATTGCCATGAGTCACAGCCGACTCAATGACACCTAACAACAACAACAACAGAGATTAGGATTTTTGACATGTCAAACTTGATATATCTATTAAACTTTCATGTGGAGAATCTATGAATTTGGAGTGATCTTGTTTGGAGACATGCATTATGGAAACTCCAGGCTAGACTAAAAAAAAAAGAAAAATTTTTTTTTTTTTAGGCTAGACATATAATTTTAAATCCTTGAGACAATATAACATCACCTAAGATTTAAGCTAATTTAAATTTATTCATTCAACAAAAACTTCTTTCACTTTTCTTCTGTTTCAGAGATTTTTTTAGGCAGAGGAGATATTAAGATTTAAGAAGACAAGGCAGCAGCCTCCATGGTATTTTCTATTTAGGTCTTTTGGAAAAGTACAATTTCTTGTTTGATTTACCATCAAGAATTGATATCTTTGAACTGAGGTGTTGGTGAAGTACATTGAATATACCATGGATTGCTAAAAGAATGAACAAAGCTGTCTTGGAAGAAGTACAACCAGAATGCTCCTTAGAAGCAAGGATGGTGAGACAACGTGTCACATACTTTGGACATGTTATCAGGTGGGATCAGTCCCAGGAGAAGGACATCATGCTCAGTAAAGTAGAAGGTCAGCAAAAAAGAGGAAGACCTCAGTGACATAGATTGACACAGTGGCTACAACAACGGGCTCAAGCATAACAATGATTGTGAGGATAGTGCAGGATCTGGCATTGATTTCTTCAGTTGTACATAGGGTCGCTGTGAGTCAGAACCAACCTGATGGCACCTAACAACAACAAAAACATACAGAAAAAAAAGTACAAACTCTAATCTCATATAGTAATTGTGAGAATGCAGTATTGTATGGAATTTCATGTTATTGTTGATGTTGTTAGGTGGCATCGAGACTATTCTGACTCACAGTGACTTTATGTACAACAGAACAAAACACTGCCCGGTTAGTACTACAGAATTTCATCTTGCTCGTTTTGGAAACCCTGGTTGCACAGTGGTTCAGACCTATGGCTGGTAGGCAAAATGTCGGCAGCTTGAATCCACCAAGTGTTCCTTGGAAATTCTATGGGGCAGTTCTACTCTGAATTGGAATCAACTAGACAGCAATGGTTAGTATAGAATTTCATGTTACTAGTATAGAATTTTGATGGTGTCCCGAGATGCCTGACAAAGTAAGTTTAGAATACAAGAGATGAGAATTCTTTAATTCAAAGATTTGGAAACATTTTCTAGTCAAGGGCCAGGTGGTAAATATGTCATGCTCTGCAGGACAGGTGTTCTCTGTGACAATGACACAGCTCTGCTTTTCCAGCAGGAAAGCAGCCATAGATAACACATACACCAATGTGCATGGCTGAGTTCCAAGAAAATTTTATTTACCAAAACAGGTAAAGGGCCAGGTTAGGTGCTCCAACTATAATGTGCATTTTGAAGGTAGTACTGATGAAAGAGTGTCTTTAAAAAATGGTCAAAATCAACAAATGGTAATATGGGAGTTAGAGCTGATGGCCAGGATGATGAGCAGGTTCCCAGTGAAGGTAACCGGGCATGAGGACAGAAAACAGCTGAAAGAGAATGAGCTGAATCTCTAACTTGGCTAAAAATCTGAAAAGAATAAATTCTAAACACATGTTTGATTTACTGATTCCATGTGGATGAAACACCTACCAGGATAGAAGCAAGGAACCATTCAATTTTCAGCAAACCAACAACACAGAAATGTTGTCTTTCATTGGAAGTGGAGGAATTAATGAAGTACTACCTTTGTCTACTTCAGTTCAGTTGGGGAGTGAGTTTTACACAGTAACATTGTATCATTTCCTGCCTCTTCTATCTGCAAACCTAAACACAGACTCAAAATGTACCCTCTCAAGGACAAGCAGGATCAGTATCACCTGGGAACTTCTTAAGAATGCTGTAGCCCAGACCCACCCAGACTTGCAGAATCAGAAACTGCATTTTTAACAAGCTTTTGGGATCTTCATTTGCTGATGCGGCAGGACTCAAAATGAGAAGAAACAGCTGAAAATACCCATTAATAATCTGAAAGTGGAATGCGTGAAGTATGAATCTAGGAAAATTGCAAGTTGTGAAAAAGGAAATGGAACTCATAAATATCAATATCCTAGAATATAATGAGCTGAAATGGATTGGTATTGGCCATTTTGAATCAGATAATCATATGGTCCACGATGCTGAAAATGACAAATTGAAGAGGAATGGTGTAGCGTTCATCATCAAAAAGAATATCTCAGGAACTACCTTGAAGTACAATGCTGCCAGTGATAGGATATTTTCCATACGCCTACAAGAAAGGCTAGCTAATACACAACTATTATGCAGATTTACACACCAACCACAAAGGCCAAAGATGAAGAAATTGAAGATTTTTTCCAACTTCTGAGTTTGAAACTGATTGAACATGCAATCAAAATGCATTGATAGTTACTGGCAATTGGAATGCAGAAGTTGGAAACAAAGAAGGATTGGTAGTTGGAAAATACGGCTTGGTGATAAAAATGATTCCAGAGTTCAAACAATAGGATTTTGAAAGACCAAGGAATTATTCATTGCAAATACCTTTCCTCAACCACATAAATGGTGGCTAAACACGTGGACCTCACTGGATGGAACACACAGGAATCAAATTGACTACATCTGTGGGAAGAACTCAAAACCCAGTGCAACAGAAAAACTCAGTATCCTCAGTCAGAACAAGGTCAGGGACCTACTCTGCAACAATCAATTGCTCAGGTACAAGCTCAAGTTGAAGTTGAAGAAAATTTCAACAAGTCCATAAGAGCTAAAGTACAACCTTGATATCTCGCCTAAATTTAGAGATCAACTCAAGAATAGATTTGATGCATTGAACACTAATGACCAGAGACTAGATGAATTCTGGAATGACTTCAAAGACATCATACATGAAGAAAGCAAGAGATCATTAAATAGACAGGAAAGAAAAGACCAAAGTGGATGTCAGAAGAGACTCTAAAAGTTGCTCTTGAATGTAGTGTAGCTAAAGCGAAAGACAGAAATGATTAAGTAAAAGAGTTGAAGAGAATATTTCAGACAGCAGCTTGAGAAGACACAGTAAAATATTATAATGAAATGTGCAAAGACCTGCATTTAGAAAATCAAAACAGAAGAACATGCTTGCCATTTCTCAAGCTCAAAGAACTGAAGAAAAAAGTCAAGCCTCAAGTTGCAATATTGAAGGATTTGAAGGAGAAAATATTGAGCAATGCAGGAAGCATCAAAAGAAGACGGAGGGAATACACAGTCACTGTACCAAAAAGAATTGGTCGACCTTCAACCATTCAGGAGGTAGCATGTGATCAAGAACCCATGGCACTGAAAGAAGAGGTTCGAACCACACTGAAGGCATTGACCAAAAAGAAGGCTTCAGAGATTTATGCAATACCAATTGAGATATTTCAACAAATGGATGTAGCACTGGAAGTGCTCGCTCATCTATGCGAAGAAATTTGGAAGGCAGCAACCTGACCAACCTATGGGAAGAGGTCCACATTTGCACCCATTCCAAAGAAAGGAGGCCGGATAAAATGCAGAAATTATCCAACAATATCATAAATATGACACACAGGTAAAATTTTCCTGTAGATTATTCAAAAGCGGTTACAACAGTACATTAACAATAGGCTCAAATATAGCAATGATTGTGAGGATGGCGAAGGATCAGTGTTTCCTTCGGTTGTACACAGGGTCGGTATGAGCTGAAATCGACTAAAGGCATCTAACAACAACAACAATCTTTCGGTAGGTATCACACTGCACTTCGCTGCTACACAAAATTTTGGCTGTTTGCTGTGCAGCAGAAAAATATAGCAGTCTAGTCCTCTAAAGGTTACGGCTTTGGAAACCCTATGGGGAAGTTCTACTCTGACCTATACTGTCAAGTATGAGTCAGAATCCACTCGATGACAATGGGTTTGGTTGTTTGTTTTATATCAATTTTTAGACAAACTTTAAGTAATTCTACTGAAGTTAATTATGAGAAAATATTTCAAGAAATTTAACTGAAAAATATACCTATTGCTGTCAAATTGAATTGGACTCATACTGACCCTGCTGTAGAGTGTAGAACCCTCCTATAGGGTTTTCAAGGTTGTAAATCTTTATAGAAGCAGATTTCTGCATCTTTCTCCCATGGAGTGGCTGGTTGGTTCAAATTGCCAACCTTTTGATTAACAGTCAAGCACTATAACCACTGCACCACCAGGACTTCCTATCTTGTTTTAGGGTATTTTGTTTAACATCTGAATTTTTGTACAGGCACATAAACACAAACTTTAAAAAGTAACTAAAAACTAGTTAGAAAAAGTACAATGAAATATATCAAAATAAACTTCCAAAATCAGGAAATAGTAAATAATAAAGATAAAAGGATAACTAATGAAATTAAAACAAGAAAGCTATAGATTTGATAACTCCAAGAGGCATTCTTTGGCAAAAGCAAACTTCGGACAAGTGTAATCTAAAAACTAATATGAGAAATCAGAATGCAGGGAATTAGTTTTGAGATAGTGGCTGTGATTATGCACGTGGAGAACATGTAATCATGTCTGTCTCGATGGGAAAAATTCTGAAAACCTCAAGATAGTTCTTTTCTTTTAGGGAAATATAACTAACCACAGTTGACTTAAAGAAAAGTAGAGCACATCCATAGTCTAGGAAATAACTGACTAATCAACAAAGACTTACCTCCAAACAAGGTCCTTGCTGGGAGTCTCTGTGGCACATGACATAGAAATTCCCACTAAAATTGTAAAGAATATAAGGATGCATGATATGGCCACTATCCAGTACAGTAGTCTGGAGTTTCATACTATGCAATAACACAAGAAAAATAAATTAGAGTCTTAATGTTGGAAAGGCAAAATGATCTCTTGCAGATGATGATTTATAACTGAAAGATGGTGGATATCAACTGAAAAGTTATTTAAAGTAATGACTTATTTTTTAGTTGTGTGTTTGGATAGCAATTAAATGAACTAAAATCATTAGATTTCATATGTGCTGCACTGATCAGGTAGGAAAGGACATTCGAATCAGAATACTAAAAAAAATAGAAACGGGGTCTGGCATATTAGGGATACTCAGTATCTGACTACTCTATTCTACTCATTGAGAGCTATGTTCCTGGTATGAAAGACATTGCATCTTTTCATGCATTATGTCATTTCATCTTCCCCACAAACCTATGAAATAGGAAGTTTTATTATACTTCATGTACAGATAGTATTTGCTTACAGTGAATATTTGTTGAATGAAGAAATGGACTCATAAATGAAGTCATGAACACACGAGATCGCACTTATGAAAAATGAGGGAATAAAATAAAGAGGAGAAGCTAGCTCTTGCTAACAAAATTAAAAAAAAAAAACACTGTGGTTCCAGCTGATCAGGACACAAAGCCCTTCACTGAAATTGTGGATGAGAAAAACACAGAATAGGAGTTAAGAAAACATGAAATGCATGAATGGAACAACCCCACCCTAAAAGAATGGGCTTTCCTCTCTCTTGCATTCTTCTTGTCTTCTGAGAGTTAAACCAAAGCCCTCTGCCATGAGCTGATTCTCACTCATGGTGACCCTATGTGTTTCTTATAGAGTAGAATTCCTCCATAGAGTTTTCTATTATGAAAGCAGATCACCAGGCCTTTCTTTCATGGTGTGCTAGGAGGGTTCAAACCATCAAACTTTAGGTTAGTTGTTATCGTTGTTACGTGCCATCAAGTTGGATTCAACTCATAGTGACCCTATGCGTAAAAGAACGAAACAGTGCCCGACCCTGTGCTATCCTCAAAATAGTTACTATGCTTGAGCTCATTGTTGCAGCCACCGTGTCACTCCATCTCGTTGAGGGTCTTCCTCTTTTTTGATGACCTTCTGCTCTACCAAGCATGATGTCCTTCTCCAGACACTGATCCCGCCTGATGACAAGTCCAAAGTATATGAGATGTAGTCTCGGCATCCTTGCTTCTAAAGAGCATTCTGGTTGTAATTCTTCCAAGACAGATTTGTTCATTCTTTCAGCAGTCCATGGTATATTCAATATTCTTCACCAAAACCACAATTCGAAGGCCTCAATTCTTCTGTCTTCCTTATTCCTTGTCCAGCTTTCCCATGCACATGAGGCAGTTGAAAACAACATGGCTTGGGTCAGGCGCACGTTAGCCCTCAAGGTGACATCTTCATTTTTCAACACTTTAAAGACGTGTTTTGCAGCAGATTTTCCAATGCAATGTGTCTCTTGATTTCTTCACTGCTGCTTCCATGGGTGTTGATTATGCACCCAAGTAAAGTGAAATCCTTGACAAACTCAGTCTTTTCTCCATTTGGTATGATGTTGCTCATTGCTTCAGTTTTGAGGATTTTTGTTTTTTTTATGTTGACGTGTAATCCTACTGAAGGCTGTGGTCTTTGATCTTCATTAATAAGTGCTTCAAGTCCTCTTCACTTTTAGCAAGCAAGGTTGTGTCATCCGTATAATGCAGGTTGTTCATGAGTCCTCCTCCAATCCTGATGCCCCATTCCTCTTCATCGAGTCCAGTTTTTCAGATTATATGCTCAGCACACACATTGTATAGATATAGTGAAGGGATACAACCCTGACGCATACCTTTCCTGACTTTAAACCATTCAGTATCCCCTTATTCTGTTCAAACAACTGCCTCCCTTTCCATGTATAGATTCCTCATGAGCAAAATTAAGTGTTCAGGAATTCCTACTCTCTGCAAAGTCATCCATAATTTATTATGATCCACACAGTCGAATGCCTTAGCATAGTCAATAAAACACAAGTAAACATCTATCTGGTATTCTACGGTTTCAGCCAGGATCCATTGGATGTAGTCGAGTGCAAACCTTTTGTACCACCCAAGGACCTTTTTGGGAGCTACTGCTCAACAAATACCTCCCTCCATACTTTTGGTCCAGCATTTCACAAATTTTCTTTCATTCTTGCCCCCTAATGAGCCTTTAGAGGCATTTTCCCTCTTAATCACCAACCTACAAACTCTTGCAATTTTAATTCCACAAATATAGTGTATGCCTGTTTAGGTACTGTGGCCCTTTAGAAGGCCACAAACCATTGCAATGGCTCATATGTTTTCACACTCCCAAGAACCTATTTCTATCACCTAGGTGGTGGTATCACCCCCCTTGAGAATACATGGTCTAGGCACAGCAGTTATTTGTCTCTTTAAGCTTTTCTGGATTGCATCCTACAAGGTTACTTTCCTCCCTGGCTGCTTTTGGTGAGAACAGAAGGGTATGAGGTGGACCAGGCATGGTTATCTGGACCAGAGTGATGTCTATGGGAGGCACAAGTGAGTTCATTTCCAACCTGGGAGTGGCGAGCTGCAGACAAAGGGAACGGGCTAGTATCCGCTGTTTCTAGGGCTTCAGCACTCGAAATACTATTCCTGCTCATCAAATAGTATTTTTCTAGTGTTCCTAACATCTCAGACGGATTTAGCTTACAGGGAGGAAAAGAACCTAAACAGATAGGAATTTTGCTTGTCATTTAGTTCCCATGGTATAAATCTGGGCCAACATTTGAATCCACAACCACAGGGAGTCTTTACCTTAGAAAGAACATTTCTTTAAGTTTGGACCTCTACTCTGCAGAATGCCCCTGAGAAACGCCGCCTGAACATCTTAGCTGGAGTTTCTCCACACTCAAAGGGAAGGAGGCATGCATTGGTTCAAGACTCATTGAAATCCTGTTGCCTTCACTCAGAGACATGGAGGTTCCACCTGAGCATATCCAGGCTCCCCTGGGACATCCCATGAGCATCCCTACGACATCTCTTCTAGCCACTGAGGGTAGATCCAAGAAACAGGGGAATCACTGCAGGTGGAGAGACAAACAGAAAGCTAACTGATGGGTTTCACTGCAGATCTCTTGGGGCATCTCCCACTTCCACATGTGGCCACCCATCAATGATCTGTTGTCATTATAAAAGTGGGGGATAGAGATTATTTTTTTCTTATCCAATTCATATAAGACTAGTACATAAAATATTCAAAACTCCCCAGGAAATACAGAGTACTGGCCATTGCAGTCATTTGGTTTGGAGATCAAAGGATTCATAACAACTGGTTAATTAAAGCCATGAAACTCAGAGTAATAATAGAGTGACTGCAGTGCATCTCTCAGTCTGCACTCCTAGGGACTTAGGATATTCTTGCCCGTCATCTGGATATTGCTGTTTAGCCCCATCAAGGTTACTGCTTCAGAACACGTGACTACCTGGGCCAGGATATAATGTCCCTGTCTCCTCCCTTTTTCCCTAGAGTGACACTTACTGTGTGTGATGCCTTTAGCCTCCACTAGGACTCATTTCAAGAATATTCAAATTCATGATTGGATTACTTGTAGGGAATTGGCTGAAGACATTGCTCATTATATTATATTATACAGTGTAATGTTTCTATGAGAATCAGGGACACTTGTTTTTTTAAGGAGGCAGGGTCATGCTTCCATTACAGAATTAGTATGTTTTAATGTTATGGATACTGTGAATCTTATAACTGATGGTTGTAGCATAGATTCCCTACCCAACACACATATTCTCTTTTTTACTAACAGAAACCCAATTTTATAGGGAGTTGGTTAGATATGCCTTGGGTGGTACAAACAGTTGAGACCTAGGCTACTAAACAAAAAGTTGGCGGTTTGAATCCACTCGGATTCTCTTCAGAAGAAAGGCTGTCCATCTACATCTGAAAGGTCACAACCATTGAAAACCCTACAGAGCAAAGATAATTGAACAGGTGACAACTGGTTACATATGCCTTGCTGAAGTACCACACTTCCACTTGTAATTATGGGTAGTCAGTGGTACAGAAGGGAAGGTTTGGGATGGGAATATTGGAATGCTCTTTAGAAACATTTCCCCTTTTCCGTCTTCTTCTTACCCCCAGTTTGTACATGACAACTGGAATCTAGAAGCCATCATATATACAAAAACCACACATTGTGAATGGCAGAGCAGAAATATAGACTAGTGCTTGCACTCATGTTAACCTGGAGCTATTATGTTGGACCCTTCTTTTATGGAAGAGAAAATAAACTCCTTTTGTGTTTAAAGTACTTTTAATTGAGTTTTTCCATTTATATAGCCAAATCTTATGCTAACACTACAAACACAGTCTTTTGTCTTCACTGGAATATACACAGCCAAATCAGGCACCTAATGTTGGCACCTGTGTGAGATATTATAATATGAATTTTGTTTACTTTGTCATTTCTCCCTTCATTTTATGTTTCCTTTCTTTTCTTTTGACCCAATGTTTCTCTTCTTCTATACGTTTAAAACATTTTCCTTTGTCTTATGTAATTGTGTAGACTTTCTAAAAATTCTTGTTGGAACGTATCATGTGAATGATAAATAAATGGTGTTTTTCAAATGACACTAGACAATAGATTCTAGACATTGACACATTGTATCTGTCATACCACGAGCTTCCTCTGAGGTCCTTGTACTCACTGTTGTGCTGATGAAGAAGCAGGTTCCTAGTATGTAAAGAATATTTATACAGTCCATCAGCTACTATGTGGAAAGGGCTGAATTAGAACTCACCCTTGTCTGATTCCAAGTCAGGGCCTTCCTCACTGAGCAGCGCTGCCTCCTGTAGTCAGTGCTTGACAAATAAGAGGAGGTGCTAAGGTTGAACCAGAGCAGAATCCTGAGAGCTAAACAGCCTGAGGGGAGAGTAAATATTTCTGCTCAAAGAGCAGATTGGTCTCTGAGATGGAAGCAAGAAGGAAAGGGAACCAGAGAGAATGGGCTCTGAGAAGCCCCTTCAGAGTAGGGACCTGGACGGTATAGAATTTGAATCAATACCATTTCACTATGTCATCACCCTGACTGTTCCCCAGAAGACATGGTTCATAAAAGCTTTCCTTCCCCTGAAATCCATTCCCACAGAACCCATGCCCACAGAACTCCCTGGAGTTCTCTGGCTTCTCCATGGCATCACCCCACAGACCGGGCTACACTGGCCCTTTCTCCTTTGAACAACGGGTACAGGCTAGGCAGGGAGGTGGTTTCCAGTGCTGGGTCTCAGGAGTGGATGGACCTTTCAGCGGAGGACTACAAATGAGGGGGATCTTAGCCTGTGGCCGGTGTGTTGCAGTTGAGCAGCAGAGGGAGAATTTAAAGCTTTGGGGGCTCAGAGGCAGATTTCTCAGAAGTTCTCAAAAAATACATTGTTTAATTGTTACTCCATTCTCCAGGACTCCACTCCTTGGAGGCCATGGGACCATAAAGAAAGAAAACTTTACTGCCAGTTCGGTCCCATGGATTCAGCTTTGGCACCAGATGCAGATTCCCTCACTGCCAATGGACCCAGCTGTCCTGAAAGAGAATTTCCCTACCCAAGAATATGACATCTCATGTACGGCACATCATAAGGACCACTGATGAAAATCTAAAAACAGATTTTTCCTTAGAACCTCCAGAAAGGAAGGCAGACGTCTTGATTTTTAGCTCAGTGGGACTCATTTTGGACATCTGTCTTCCAGAACTTAAAGATAATAAATTTATGTTGGTTTAGGTCACTAGTTTATGGTAATTTTTTATAGCAGCAATAGGAAACTAATAGGCATGGCAACCCCTATACTGAGGTTTTTAGCTGGGTATATTGCAATCCCAAACTAAACCAGTGTTCTAGTATTAAAAAAAAAAAAAAGTTGAGAATAGATATTGGAAAGGCAACTTAGCCATGTTTGCCACAAGAATAACTGGGCAAGATAATCCTATAGGGTCGCTATGAGTTGGAATCGACTCGAGGGCACTGGGTTGTTTTTTTTTTTTTTTTTTTTTACAAACAAGAATGAAGAGAAAAGGTTTGGTCTCCTCTTTATTACATGCACCATGAAGCTTTGCTTAGCCAGTGTGAAACTGGCTCAATCTAAATAGATATATCCATGCAGCAGAATGATCACAAGCAAATCCAGTACAGTCAGATGCTATTATATTCATTCTGTCCTACAGAGGGTCAGTATGAGTCTGAATGGACTCGTGGGCACCTAACAACAACAATAATAATTATATTGTAAAAGCAGCATCAAAATCAGTGAGAAAAGAAAAGATTTGGATATAAATGAGACTTACTAAGTTAATTGCTGGAAGCAAAAAAAAAAAATTTCTGTCTTAAAGTGATAAAGTTGGAAGAAATATTTCAAATAGCATAAGATTTCTAGAAGAAACTATAGATTAATGCCCAAAGTGGAAGAACATTCCATATGAAGAGCAGAACCTCTTAAAATATTTTTTCTTACCTTTAGCCTTCTCGAAATCCTCATGTACCAAAGCTGCTACCAGAAGCTTCCATCTTATCTTGACTTCCAACTCCAAATAGTCTCTTCCAAACCCAGATTCATTCTCTCTCTCTTCTCTGACTCTTTTAGACTCTCTCTTAATTATTCTTCCCATTTTCCATATAATATAGGCTTCCCTGCTGATTGCTCAGCATCTCCACCATCTGTACAAAAAAGCACAGAAGTATAGGATTTGGCTGGGAAGAAATGCAGCCACTGTGAGAATGATTGCACGAGGGAAAGGGAGTGTGGATATAGATTCCTTTTTTACTTTTTCTGTTACATAACTTATTGAAACCCCAGCTTCATGGCAAAGTTTGATATCACTTCTATGGATTATTCGTTTCGGAATTCTCATTTCGTTCAGCACGTTCCCTCCATTTCTACACACAATGCTACTACAATAAAAAATAAGTCTGCACTCTAGAGTTACTGTAGCAATAAAATACATGTGACAATGGAATTATACAAAACTTCAAACATCATTTTTTTACCAGTACTTAGAACCCTTAATACTAAAAAGCAATACCATCAAAAAAATTTTAACATGCAAAAAAAATGATAAATAGACTTGCAGGGGGCTTACAAATGTAAATATTCTACTCAGAGGTTGACTTCTACTTTGTCTCACAGTCAACGTCAGATTAATTGACCTGAGAATTAATGAGACATAAGAAACAAAGAGAGGAAGATCCTCAATGAGATGGACTGATACAGTGCCTGCAAACGTGGGCTCAAGCATGCAAGGATTCTGAGGGTGATGCAGGACAGGGCAGTGTTTCATTATTGTGCGAATCTGCGTTGTAGCCTTTCATCATACTCAATCAATCTATATAACCCGAGAAGCTGAACTATATGAAGAAAAATATGGTATCAGCATCGGAGGAAGACTCCTGAACAACCTGCATTACACAGATGACACAGCCTTGCTTGCCGAAAGTGAAGAGGACTTGAAGCACTTACTGATAAAGATCAAAGACCACAGCCTTCGGTATGGATTGCACTTCAACATGAAAAACATGGAACTCCTCACAACTGGACCAATATGCAATATCATCACAAATGGAGAAAATATTGAAGTTGTCAAGGATTTCATTTTATTTGGATCCTCAATAAACAACCATGGAAGCAGCAGTTAGGAAATCAAAGAACATATTGCATTGGGTAAATCTGCTGCAAAAGTATTCTTGAAACTGTTAAAAAGCAAAGATGTCACTTTGAAAACTGAAGTGCGTCTGACCTAAGCCATGGTATTTTCAATAGACGCACCTGCCTGTGAAAGCTGGACAAGGAATAAAGAAGATCAAAGAAGAATTGATGCCTTTGAATTACGGTGTTGGTGAAGAGCGCTGACTATACACCATGGCCTTCCAGAAGAATGAACAAGTCTGTCTTGGAAGAAATACAATCAGAAAGCTCCTAGGATGCCGGGATGGCAAAATTTCATCTCACATACTTTGGAGGGATCAGATTCTGGAAAAGGATATCATGCTTGGTAGAGTTGTTGTTGTTGTTGTTAGGTGCCACTGAGTCATAAGGACTCTATGTACAACAGCATGAGATACTGCCCTGTCCCTCGCCATTCTCATAATCATTGTTATGCTCAAGCCCGTTGTTGCAGCCAATGTGTCCATCCATGTTGTTGAGAGTCTTCCTCTTTTTCACTGACCCTCTACCTTAGTCTTCAAGGTGACATCTTTGCTTTTTAACACTTTAAAGAGGTCTCCTGCAGCAAGCTTGCCCAGGGCAATGCATCATTTGTTTTCCAGACTACTGTTTCCATTGGTGTTAATTGTGGATCAAAGTAAAATGAAACTTTTGATTACTTGAACCTGGTAAAATAGAGGGTCAGTGAAAAAGAGGAAGACACTCGATGAAGCGGATTGACACTGTGGCAGCAACAACGGTCTCAAACACAACATTTGTGAGGACAAGGCAGGACCAGGCAGTGTTTCATACAGTTGTACATAGCGTTGCTATAAGTAGGACCTGACTGGATGGCGCCTAACAACATTTTCCTGAGGTTGCGAGATCTCTACGGGGAACTTTTTCTCAAATCTCTATTAAAGCACTTGCCACACTGAATTGGCTACCTGTCTCTACCACTAGCCACAAGCCTTCCGAGGGCATGACTGAATCTTGGGAATCTTTGTATCTCCATGCCTGGTACGTAATACATACTTCATCAAATTTGGTTGAAGGAAAGAATTAAGGAGTTTATTAGTAAATGAACAATGCTATCACCTAATAAGTACCATCCTACCCCTATTTTGTACCCTGCGGTTCACTTTCCTCACTAATTTATCTTTGTAAAACACTATTTTTCAAACTTTTGGCCATTCCTTTGTAGATAGAAAAAAATAATGAGGATACACAAGCATGAAGTACAATCAAGTGAAGTAAAGCAGAAGCAGGTGGAGTGGAGTGGAGTAGAAAATAATGTTGCACACATGATAAGGCAAAGTCTTGTTTATCTTAAGTTTCAGTTGTGTGTGTATGTGTGCATCAGTACTGTATACTGGGTTTCGGCATAGGATGTATTCTTACTGTGGCTTCTGACCAAAATGATATGAAAGGCACCGTACTAAACCTTAGCTTTGTGCACTTCATGCCCTGTTAGGCAAGTCAGAATTAGATGCGATTCTGTTACTAGTTCTTGCAATTTTTTCTAACTCCCTTCAGTAATGTTCGATGTCTCTTCCTACAAGATTAATGCCTTAGCTTCACATTCAAGACCTTACATAATCTGCCCCCAACCTATTGCATATTGCTTTCTTCCCACAACCAGCGCCATTACAAAACATCAAGCCTATACAAATGCTCTGCTCCTTGCCTCTCCCACCCTGCTAAATGTACAAGACATAGTCTTTGCTTTGTAACTTTTGCTTACCCTCTCTCACTTTCACTCCACCACCCCTGCCACTCCTAATGGGCTCTGTCTTCGATGATTTAGCTACAGGTGTGTTCCTGACGGTCTTCAGCTAGAAGGTATTGACACTTGGCTCATGGTAAGTACATATAATGTTTGCTGTAAAAATAGCACTGAGATTCTTGTACTACCACATAATTCCTTTTTACCTTTTATCTGAATTTTGTGATGAGTGTTGTTAACAATGCACAAAGTGAGAAGTTGGTTCAAACACAGTCTTAAATCACATGTGATTGATTCACAGGAAGGCTATGAGACCAACGGCAACATAAAAATTATTTTAATTGTCTGTGGTTTTGTCTCACATTCATATTAATGACATCTTTCTCAAAATCCTAGCCCCAGTGCTCAACGACCAATGCCAATAAGCCACAGAAAAGACAAACAATTGCTTTTTTTTCAAAAACCAGTTCACAGACTTTTGGAGAAAGAAGCAGTATATAAATACGTGTCAAAATAAATAATGCTATATATTTACGGCACATCATCTTTGTCAAAGCCTCTGAAATCAATTATTTTCTGGTATTGACCACCCTAGCATTTATGACAAAGTGGGTTACTTAGTGTGATTATTAAGACTGTGTGTCAACTTGGCTGGGCCATGATTCTCAGTGGATTATCAGTTATGATGTAATCTGGCAGTTGTATAATGATGAAATCATCTTCATGATGAGACCTGCTATAATGTGATCACCTCCATGATGGGATCTGCTATGAGTAGCCAATCAGCTGAAAGGAAATTTCCTTGGGGTTGTGCCTGCATCCAATATAGGTGGGCTTTCTAGTAAGGCTCACTAGTTTGCTTGCTCTGGATATTGCAGCTGGCTTCTGTTCATCTGACCTCCAGTTCTTTCTTGGGACTTGAGCTAGCAGCTTGCCTGCTGTCTTAGTTATTCAGTACTGCTCTAACAAAAATATCACAAGTGCATGGCTTTAAGGAAATTTATTCTCTCACAGTTTAGTAGGCTACAAGTCCAAATTTAGGGCGTCCGCTCCAGGGAAAGGCTTTCTCTGTCAGTCAGCTCTGGAGGGAGGTCCTTGTCATTAATCTTCCCTTGGTCTAGGAGTTTCTCTGCACAGGAACCTCAGGTCCAAAGGATAGGCTCTGCTCTCGGCACTGCTTTCTTGGTAGTGTGAGGTCCCCCTGTCTCTCTGCTGGCTTTTCTTTTTTATGTCTCAAAATAGATTGGCTTAAGACACAATCTCATCTTCTAGATTGAGTTTACATAAAGGCTGTTAATTCCATCTCATCGGCATCAGAGAGATAGGATTGCCAACACATAGGGATATCACATCAGATGACCAAATGGTGGAAAATCGTACAATACTGGGAATCATGACCTAGCCAAGTTGACAGATATTTTGGAGGGATACAATTCAATCCATGACACTTGCTGACCTTGAGTTCATCAGTCTCTGTGGTCTGGATCTTGGATTTGCCAACTCTGTGAGTCAGAAGAAGCCTTCAGCCTTACTTGGGAGTTTCCAGCCTCTACAACGCGTGAGCCATTTCCTTCATATAAACCTCTCTCTCTCTCTAGCTATATATATTTAGACACTCCACTGGTTTTGCTTCTCTAGAGAACCCAGCCTAAGACACTTAGCATTTATGTTCATTGCTAAAAGAATACTTATAAAACCAGAAGACAAATGTTTTATACAGATTAAGTAAGTGTAGTGAAAGGATACAACCCTGACGCACACCTTAACTAATTTTAAACCATGCAATACCCCCTCTCATGTGAGTTTCTTGTAAAGAGCATCCAGCTGGATCAAGATGTTTTTAAAGATTCAGTAATATGTGTTTTTGTTATAGGGTTTATTCAAATTATATTTAAAATAATTAACTGATAAGAAAGGACTTATCAGTCATCTTACTATCTATTTTCTACATCTTAAATCTTTTTTGTTCCTCAGTTCCTCCAGTACTGCTTTCAGTTCTGTTTCATCATTTTTTCCCCAGTGTACCAATTTGATTCCCATCTCATTTCTTATTCTGTATATATCTTAGTTTTCCCTTAGTCATTAACCTAGGAATTTCAATTAACATATTAACTTTATAGAAATCAAGTTTGAATTAATACTGACTTAATTTCAATAGCGTAAAAAAAACTCTACTCCTTTTCAGTGCCATACTGCCCCCCATTATGCTGTTATAGTCACAAACTAGGTCTTTTTACATTGTGTGCCTATGAACTTACCTTTACAATTATTGACTTATGCATTTGTTCTTTATATTATATATGGAAAAAAAATCTAAGAAAAAAGAGTACTTAAAAATCAAATATGCAATAATACCTTTAATATTTACCTATGTAGCTACTTTAACATTTTTCTTTATTTCTTCAAATGGCTTCTAGTTACTGTCTAATGTCTTTTCAGTTTATCTTGGGAGACCCCCTTTAGCATTTCTTGTAGGTTAGTTGTACTGGTGATTAACTCCCTCAGTTTCCATTAATCTGAAAATTTCTTAACTTCTTCATTTTTAAAGAAATAGTTTTTCTTATCTCACTTCTTTTTTTTTACTTTCAATACTTTATGGACTCTATCCCACTGACTTTTGGCCTCCACAGTTTCTAATGAGAAAGTGACTGTTATCTGATTGAGAAGCCCATCTATGTGATGACACCCTCTTCTCTTGTTGTTTTCAAAATTCCGTTTGTCTTTTTCTTTCAACAGATTTGTCTGTAACATGTCTCTACGTGGATCTCTTTGAGTTTATCCTGCTTACAGTTCACTGAGCTTCTTGGATGTAGATTTATGTCTTTCATTAAATCATTTTTCAGCTTTCACATGCAATTCTTCTTCAAAGAAGAACTGATGCCTTTGAATTGTGGTGTTGGCGAAGAATATTGAATATACCATGGACTGCCACAAGAACGAAAAAATCTGTCTTGGACAAAGTACAGCCAGAATAGTCCTTGGAAGCAAGGATGGTGAGACTGCGTCTTACATACTTTGGACATGTTGTCAAGAGGGATCAGTCTCTGGGGAAGGACGTCATGCTTGGCAAAGTACAGGGTCAGCGGAAAAGAGGAAGACCCTCAACGAGGTGGATTGACACACTGGCTGCAACAATGGGCTCAAGCACAACAACGATTGTAAGGATGGCGCAGGACCAGGCAGCGCATAGGGTCGCTATGAGTCGGAACAGACTTGACGGCACCTAACAACAACAACATCCAATCTGGAAACTTTTCAACCATTATTCCTTCAAATATTCTTCTGGCCCCTTTCTCTCCTTTCCCTCTGGTATTCCCATTATGTGTATATTGGTACACTTGATGTTATCCCACAGGTCTTTTAGGCTGTTTTTTTTTTTTTTTTTGGTTTTGTTCTTTGATTTTTTTCCCCCCATTCTTTTCATCTTCTGCTTCTCTGACTGGATAATCTCAATTGACCTTTCTTTAAGTTTGCTGATTCTTTCTTCTGCCCTCTCAAATATACTACCGAACCCCTGGAATGACTTTTGACTGCCTTCAAACTTGGGGGGCTCATCTTCCGGCACTGTATCAGACAAGGTTTCACTGCTATTCATAAGGTTTTCACTGGGGAGGTCTTTTCAGAAGTAGACCGCCTGGTCCTTCTTCCTAGTCTGTCTTAGCCTGGAAGATCAGCTGAAACCTATCCACTATGGGTGACACTGCTCACATCCAAATACCAGTGGCATAGCTTCCAGAATCACAGCAACACACAAGCCCCCACAATACAACAAACTGACAGACACATGGGGCTGCAAATATCCATTAATAACCAGAATGTGAAATGTACCACGTATGAATCCAGGAAAACTGGAAATGGTCAAAAATGAAAAGGAAAGGGCGAAGATGGCTAACTAGTCAGAAGTTTCCACTGAACCCTCTTGCAACAAAGACCTGAAAAACCAGGTGAATCCATTACATATGTGACAATCTACAAACCCTGAGCATCAAACACGGAACTAAGGAATCGACCTGAGTCACAGTGGAGCTAGAGGCCATGCAGAAGCAGCGACAAGTTGCTGAGCCCACTCAGCACCTCAGCTCCGATTCCTTGGTGCTATTCTTTGGTGCGAAGGCAGTGGGGCTGATGGTAGCTTCCTGAGACGTGGCAAAATCACCAAACGAAGGCAAACAAAAGAGGCGCATTCCTGACCCTGTGGTGTGCCTTCAGCGGACCTACCTGTGGAGTTTAGGAAGTGGCTACTTCAGTGGAAAAAAGGCAAAGTGCCAGCACCCCAAGCCCCTTGTGTGACGGCCACAGATCTGGTGGTGGGGTTTGGGACAAAGCTGCTTCACAGAAAGAAGGCAAACACAGGACGCAGCCCTAACCCCCAGGGTAATCTCGGCAGAGACCCAGCCAATGCACACAGGCTCCACACGCCTCTAGAATCTGAGATAAAACAGAGCTCTAACACTAGATATGTGATTTTGTTTAATTTACCACATGGATCTAATAGCTCCTTCTTCTGAAAGTTCTCTATCCTATCTATCTGTTCCCTCATCCCCCTGCCCCAGCCAGCTTCAATAACATTTGAATTCCCTGGGCCTGAGACAGAACTTGCAGCACACTCTCTCTGACCCATTCTTCTGGCCTGGGAGAAGGAGCAAATTCACAAACAGGGGAAAAATACTTACCTGACTCCCCTAAACTGGAAGCCCAGAGCAGAACTGGCTCCAGTCCAGGCATAAGCGATCCATAGACTTTGGCTTTCACCTCTGCATGGAACCAGGTGGCTATTATAATGCAAAGGCCAATCTGTTGGAGGTCTCACTGTAATTGTTTCAGCAACACAGTGGAGAGGCAGGTTTTGGAGGTCTGACACCACTCTACCTATTAAACAGAGCCCTAACCTACCCACAGCAGGAACCTGAGGGCTAAGGTTCTACCCACGCCACCTAGCCACCCGTGAAAGGGCTCTGAGGATAGTGGTGCCTACGAGTCTTTACAGGTATAAGCACTGGGTGCCTAAGGTACACCTGCAGAGCCCATGCACCACAGCACTCTAGAGAACAGAGAGGCTCCTTGTTAAATGACACTTGGGGGAAGGCTGTCACCACCCTGCCCACCTCAGAGTGTGACCCCCTGCCGCTACCAGAAGCCAGTGCATACAACCATCACCACTACTCCTCTAAGATAGTAGGTGAGAGCCTATACCACACAGTAGGTGACCGACTATCAGGACACCTGAACTGATTCTATCCAAGAATAGCGAATGGATTCATAGGCTCTTATACCTGGTAACAGCTCTAACCATCTGGTAACAGGACATTAGTGCTTTAAAGGCTCCAATAATCAAGTTGGCACACTCTAGTAGCCTACCTGGGTATATTAAAACAAAACAAAAAAAAGATAGGACACAGTGAGCAAACATAATATCAATTATTACAGTAACTTATAGATGGCTTGTGACAGCAGTTGATATCAGATCACATAAAGAAGCAGACCATGATTACTTCTACAGCTCCCAAAACACAGAATAAAGGTCTCTCCTAGAAGAAGACGTATTTCTGGAATTGCAAGATATAAAATACAAAAGATTAATAAACTGAACACTTAAAGACATCAGGAATGACATCTGGAATGAAATCAGGCAATGTACAGAAAAAGCAAAGAAACACACAGATAAGGCAGTTGAAGAAATTAAAAAGATTCTTCAAGAACATAATGAAAAATCTAATAAGCTGCAAGAATCCACAGCGAGACAGCATTCAGAAATCCAAAAGATTAACAATAAAATTACAGAATTAGACAACTCAATAGGAAGTCAGACCAGCAGAATTGAGGAACTGGAAGGCAGAATTGTGGAGATGGATGATAAGTCACTGGGCACCAAGATATTTGAAGAAAAATCAGATAAAAGAATTAAAAAAAATGAAGAAACCCTAAGAATCATGTGGGACTCTATCAAGAAGAATAACTTGCTAGTGATTGGAATACCAGAACAGGGATTGATAACTGAATATACAGATAGAATAGCTGAAGATTTGTTGGTAGAAAATGTCGCTGACATCATGAAAGGAGAAAGGATATCTATTCAAGATATTCATCAAACCCCATACAATGTAGACCTCAAAAGAAAGTCACCAAGACATATTATCCTCAAACTTGCCAAACCAAAGATAAAGAGAAAATTTTAAGAGCAGCCAGGGATATGCAAAAAGTCACCTACAAAGGAGAATCAATAAGTTCAGACTACTTGGCAGAAACCATGAAGGCAAGAAGGCAATGGGATGACATATATTGAGCATTGAAGGAGATAAACTGCCAGTTAAGAATCACATATCCAGCAAAACTGACTCTGAAATAGGAAGGCAAAATTAAGTCATTTACAGATAAACACAAGCTTAGGGAATTTGCAAAAACCAAACCAAAACTACAAGAAATACTAAAGGGAATTCTCTGCTTAGAAAATCAATAATATCAGAAATCAACACAACACTAGGACACAGAACAGAGAATTGCAATATCAACTCAGATAGGGAAATCACAAAAATAAGATTAAAAAAAAGCTCAAAACAGGGAATCGCTGATGTCATTACATGAAAGATGACAATAATCAATAAAGGGAGACTAAATAAAGTAGGCACAGATCTCCTACATGGAAAGGAAATCAAGGCAATACATGGAGATATGAGTTAGGTTTATACTTAGAAAAACAGGGGTAAATATTAAGGTAACCACAAAGAAGACTAACAATCCCATATTTCAAAATAAAAACCAAGATAAACATAAAGACTCAGCAAAAACAAAATCAACTACACTGAAAAACAGAACACACAATTTACAAAGAAAAACTTCTCAGCACAAAAAAGAAAGTGGATATATGAAATTGTTAACAACACACAAAAAAAGGCATCAAAATGACAACACTAAACTCACACCTATCTATAATTACACTGAATGTAAATGGACTAAATGCACCAATAAAGAGACAAAGAGTTACAAATTTGATTCAAAAAAACATAATGCAGCTATGTGCTGCCTACAAGAGACACACCTTAGACTTAGAGACACAAGCTCAAGCTCAAAGGATGGAAAAAAATATATCAAGTGAAAAACAAGCAAAAATGAGAAGGAGTGGCAATACTAATTTCTGACAAAATAGACTTTAAAGTTAAATTCACCACAAAGGATAAAGAAAGACACTATATAATGATTAAAGGGACAATATACCAGGAAGATATAAACATATTAAATATTTATGCACCCAATGACAGGGCTGCAAGATACATAAAAAAAAGCCCTAACAGTATTGAAAAGTGAGATAGACAGCTCCACAATTGTAGTACGAGACTTCAACACACCATTTTCGGTGATGGACAGGACATCCAGTAAGAAGCTCAATAAAGACAATAAACGCCACAAACAACCAACTCAACCTCATAGACATATACAGAACACTCTACCCACGAGCAACCAAGTATACTTTTTTTCCTAGTGCACATGGAACATTTTCTAGAAGAGACCACATATTAGGTCATAAAGCAAGCCTTTGCAGAATCCAAAACATCAAAATATTACAAAACATCTTCTCTAACCATAAGACCAAAAAAGTAGAAATCAGTAACAGAAAAACCAGGATAAAAAAAATCAAATACTTGGAAACTGAACAATACCAGGCTCAAAAAAGACTGCGTTATAGGAGACATTAAGGAGGCAATAAAGAAATTCATAGAATCCAATCACAGTGAAAATACTTCCTATCAGAACTGTTGGGACACAGCGCAACCAGTACTCAGAGGTCAATTTATATCAAGAAATGCATGTATCCAAACAGAAGAAACGGCCAAAATCAAAGAATTATTCCTACAACTTGAACAAATAGAAAGAAGCAAACCCTCAGGCACCAGAAGAAAGCAAATAATAAAAAGTAGAGCAAAATTAAATGAATTAGAGAACAGAAAAACAATTGAAAGAGCTAACAAGACCAAAAGCTGGTTCTCTGAAAAAAATTTAAAAAATTGATAAATCATTGGCCAGACTGACAAAAGAAAAACAGGAAAGGAAACAAATAACCCAAGTAAGAAATGAGATGGGCGATATCATAACAGACCCAAGAGAAATTAAAGGAATCATATCAGATTACTATGAAAAATTGTACTCTAACAAATTTGAAAACCTAGAGGAAATCTGGGAATTCCTAGAAACACACTACCTACCTAAACTACCACAAACAGAACTAGAACAACTAAATAGACTCATAACAAAAGAAGATACTGAAAAGGAAATCAAAATCCCAACAAAAAAAAAACCCTGACCTTGACGGCTTCACTACAGAGTTCTACCAGATTTTCAGAGAAGGAGTAACACCACTACTACTGAAGGTATTTCAGAGCATAGAAAAAGAAAGAATACTCCCAAACTCAGTCTATGAAGCCAACATATCCCTGACACCAAAACCAGGTAAAGACACCACAAAAAAAGAAAATTACAGACTTATATCCCTCATGAACTTAGATGCAAAAATCCTCAACAAAATTCTCGCCAACAGAATTCAACAACACATATCAAAAAAATAATTCACCATGACCAAGTGGGATTCATAACACTTACGCAGGGATGGTTCAACATTAGAAAAACAATTAATATAATTCCTCATATAAATAAAACAAAATAAATGAACTACATGATTTTATCAATTGATGCAGAAAAGGCATTTGACAAAGTTCAACACTCATTCATAATAAAATCACTCAGCAAAATAGGAATAGAAGGAAAATTCCTCAAAACAATAAAGGGCACTTATACAAAGCCAATAGCCAACATCATCCTAAACAGAGAGATTCTGAAACCATTCCCCTTGAGAAAGGGAACCAGACAAGGATGCCCCTTATCACCACTCCTATTCAACATTGTGCTGGAGGTCCTAGCCAGAGCAGTTAGGCTAGATAAAAAAATAAAGTGCATCCAGGTTGGTAAAGAAGTAAAAGTACCTCTATTTGCAGATGACATGACCTTATATACAGAAAAAGCTAAAGAATCCTCAAAAAAACTACTGAAACTAATAGAAGAGTTCAGCAGAGTATCAAGACACAAGATAAAGATACAAAAATCAGTTGGAATCCTCTACACCAAAAAAAAAAAGAACACTGAAGATGAAATCACCAAATCAATACCATTTACATCAGCCCCCCTGAAGATAAAATAACTTAGGAATAAATCTTACCAGAATGTAAAAACCTATACAAAGAAAACTACAAGACACTACTGCAAGAAACCAAAAGACACCTACATAAGTGGAAAAACATACCTTGCTCACAGATAGGAAGACTTAACATTGTGAAAATGTCTATTCTACCAAAAGTCATCCATAGATACAATGCAATTCCGATCCAAATTCCAATGATATTTTTTAATGAGATGGAGAAACAAATCACCAACTTCATAAGGAAGGGAAAGAGACCCCGGATAAGTAAGGCATTACTGAAAAACAAGAACAAAGTGGGAGACCTCACTCTACCTGATTTTAGAACCTATTACACCGCCACAGTAGTCAAAACAGCCTGGTACTGGTACAAAAACACATACATAGACAAGCAGAACAGAATTGAGAATCTAGACATAAATCCATCCACGTATGAGCACGTGATATTTGACGAAGGCCCAAAGTCAGTTCAATGGGAAAAGACAATCTTTTTAACACATGGTGCTGGCATAACTGGATATCCATCTGCAAAGCAATGAAACAAGGCCCATGCCTCACACCATGCACAAAAACAAGCTCAAAATGGACCAAAGAACTAAATATAAAATCTAAAACGATAAAGATCATGGAAGAAAAAACAGGGACAACACTAGGAGCCCTAATACATAGCATAAACAGTATACTAAACATTACTAACAATGCAGGAGAAAAACTAGATTGGTGGAAGCTCTTAAAAAACAAAAACCTATGCTCATCCAAAGACTTCACCAAAGAGTAAAAAGATTACCTACAGACTGGGAAAAAGTTTTTAGCTATGGCATTTCCGATCAGCGCCTCATCTGTAAAATCTACATGATACTACAAAAACTCAACTACAAAAAGACAAATAATCCAATTAAAAATGGGCAAAGGATATGAACAGGCACTTCACTAAAGAAGGCTCAGGTAGCTAACAGACACATGAGGAAATACTCATGATCATTAGCCATCAGAGAAATGCAAATCAAAACTACAACGCGATTCCATCTCACTCCAGCAAGGCAGGCTTTAATCCAAAAAACACATAGGAATAAATATTGGAGAGGTTGTGGAATGAATGGAACACCTATACACTGCTGGTGGGAATGTAAAATGGTACAACCACTTTGGAAATTGATTTCGTGCTTCCTTAAAAAACTAGAAATCGAACTACCATACGATCCAGCAATCCCACTCCTTGGAATACATCCTTGAGAAATAAGAGCCTTTACACGACATATATATGCACACCCATGTTCACTGCAGCTCTGTTTACAACAGCAAAAAGTTGGACGCAACCAAGGTGGCCATCAAAGGGTAAATGGATAAATAAATTATGGTATATTTGCGCAATGGAACACAACACATCAATAAAGAACAATGATGAATCCATGAAACTTTTTATAACATGGAAAAATCTGAAAGACATTATGCTGAGTGAAATTAGTTAGATGCAAAAGTACAAATATTGTGTAAGACCACTAGTATAAGAGCTGGAGAAATAGTTTAAACAGAGGAGAAAATATTCTTTGATGGTTATAAGAGGGTGGATGGAGGGCGGGAGGGAAAGGGGTTTTCACTAATTAGATAGTAGATAAGTTTTTTTTTTTTTTTGGTGAAGGGAAAGACAACACACAATACAGGAAAGGTCAACACAACTGGACTAATCCAAAAGCAAATTAGTTTCCTGATTAAACTGAATGCTTCAAAGGCCAGTGTAGCACGGGCAGGGGTTTGGACACAATGGTTTCAGGAGACATCGAAGTCAATTGCCATAATAAACCTATTAAGAAAGCATTCTGCATCCCACTTTGGAGAGTGGCCTCTGGGGTCTTAAACGCTGGCAAGTAGCCATCTAAGATGCATCAACTGGTCTCAATCCACCTGGAGCAAGGAAGAATGAAGAACACCAAAGACACAAGGTAACTATGAGCCTAAGAGACAGAAAAGACCACACAAACCAGAGACTACACCAGCCTGAGACCAGAAGAACTAGATGGTGCCTGCCCACAACCAATGACTCCTCTGACAGGGAACACAACAAAGAAGCCCTGAGAGATCAGGAGAGCAGTGGGATGCAGACCCCTAATTCTCATAAAAAGACCAGACTTAATTGTCAGAATGGGACTAGAAGGACCCCAGAGGCTACAGTCCCCAGACCTTCTATTAGCCCAAAACAGGAACCATTCTCAAAGCCAACTCTTCAGACAGGGATTAGACTGGAATATGGGATGGAAAATGATACTGGTGAAGAAGCTTCTCGGATCAAGAGGACACATGAGACTATGTTGGCATCTCCTGTATGCAGGGGAGATGGGAGGGCAGAGGGGGTCAGAAGCTGGCTGAATGGACACGAAAAGAGAGAATGGAGGGAAGGAGTGTGTTGTTTTATTAGTAGGAGAGCAATTAGGAGTATATAGCAAAGTATGTATAAATTTTTGTATGAGACACTGACTTGATTTCTAAACTTTCACTTAAAGCACAAAAAAAAATTAAAAAAAATCAGATGACGTATTGCATCGGGCAAACCTACTGCAAAAGACCTCTTTAAAGTGCTAAAAGGCAAAGCTATCACTTTAACAACTAAGGTGCACCTTACCAAGCCATGCTGTTTTCAAGTACCTCACATGCATGAGAGAGCTGGACAATGCCTACGGAAGACCAAAGAATTGATAACTTTGAATTACGGTATCAGCAAAGAATATTGAATATGCCATGAGTACTGGTGGAACAAACAAATCTGTCTTGGAACAAGTACAGCCAGAATGCTCATTCCAAGAAATAATGTCCAGGTTTGGTCTCACTTTCTTTTGACATGTTATCATGAGGGATCAGTCCCTGGAGAAAGATATCAACCTTGGTCAACAAGAGGGTCATCGAAAAAGTGGAAGACCCCCAACGAGATGGATTGACGCAGTGGCTGCAACAATGGGCTCCGGCATAACAATGATTGTGAGGATGGTGCAGGACCAGGCAGTGTTTCACTCTGTTGTACACAGGATCGCTATGAGTCACAATTGACTCAATGAGATCTAACAATAAAAACAAGGATTAGGATTTTGAACATGTCAAACTTGATGTATCTATTAAACTTCCATGTGGAGAATCTAACAATCTGGAGTGATCCTGTCTAGAGATATGCATTTGGAGTCCTCAGGGAGGGTGGAGGCTACAACTGTCGAGAGACCATGTGACAAGATAAGAATGGCCATGTGAGAACTTGGGTGGGCAGGTAGCTAGGAGGGATTAATGAATGCTGAGGCAACAAGCTGTGTAGATCACAAACGGGCCTATGACAATGCATCTGTAGACACGTTAGCCCTATATACCACTGAAAACCTCTATATTGTTGCACAAATAATTGACATGTGAGAAGGAGTATAAAGAGAATCCCAGATGCCGTGAGGAAGAACAGTAATGGCCCGGAAGTATACTTTCTGAAGAAGTTACATTTGATCAGAGACCTGAAAGATTGGTAAAATCTAGTTAGCAGTCGGGGCTGGAGAGGGAGAATTTAGGATGAATGGAACAGTAGAGATGACAGGGTATTTGCAGTTTCCTTATGACTGCAGTCCAGAGAGTGAAACAGGGAAAGTAATAACTGAAGTTTTAGGCGCCAGATAATGGAAGACTGAATAGGCTGCATTCAGAATTTGAAACTTCTCCTAAAACTAATGAGAATTCATGAAAGGATTGTAAACACGGGAGTCATTTGATTTATTTTTGCAAGGATATTCTGGTTAGAATGTGAAGTACTGAACACACAGACAGGTCAAGATGGATGTGGCAAGATGCAGGCCAATGTCAGACTTCCTGCAGGAGGAGAAGAGAACGTGAATATTCATTCACTGTTTCTTTTTCTGTCTTATGACTCAAACCCCAGTTCATGACAGTGTTTGCGATCTCATGCTTTGGATTACCCATTTCGAAATTCTCTGTTCTCTTAATTCTTCCCCCAAATACTACACATAAAGCTAGTACGATAAAAAATATTTTGAGTCTCAGAATTGCTGTGGTAATAAAATATACATGCCAATGGAATTACAGCAAATTTCCAAGATTAACATTTTTATTTGTGTTTAAAAATTTAGCAAAAAAATTTAATAGCACCGCAACTTTTTAACAAGGATAGATGATAAATACAGCAACAGGAGACCTGTAGCTGTGTAAATATTCTACTCAAAGAAGGTTGGCTTTGAATTTTGCCATAGATATCTAGCACTGCTACAACAAAAATGCCACAAGAAAATGTCTTTAACAAAAAGAAATTTATTCTCTCACAGTTTAGGAGGCTAGAAGGCTAAATTCAGGCACAAGCTCCAAGGGAAGGCTCTTCAGGAAAGTCCTTGTCATCAGTCTTACCCTGGGTCCAGGAGCTTCTCAGTGCAGGGACCCTGTGTCCAAAGTAGGCAGTCCTCTTCTCTCTCTTCTTGCTTGGTGGTAATGAGATCCCTTCAGGCTGAAATGACATGAGACTGGAGAGTTGATACACCACCGAGGCAGAAGAGTAAAGGTGTACTGCTGGCCTTGCCAGCTGAAGGCTTATGGCTTCTGGAGGTCCTTTGAAACAGGTATGGAGAAAAAGGCATTACACACATCAACAGGTCCATACGAGGTACCAGGAGATATATTCATTTGCTAAGGCAATGAAACCACATCTGGAACAGCAGCTGCAATTGCAGTCTCCAGCTGGTTAAGTTTTCAATAATCCACTGTCATTCTCTAAGATCCATTTGTTTTTTCATGAGACAAACAGGCCAGTTCAATACGGATGTGGTGGGAATCAATATCCATGCATTCTTCAAATCCTTAATGGTGGCAGTAATCTCTCCAATCCCTCCAGGAATGCAGCATTGCTTTTGCTTTCCTATATTCCTAGGTAGGGGCAGTTCTAATGGCTTCTACTTAGACTTTCGTACCATAATATCCCTCGCTCCATGTGTCAGGGAGCCAGCATGTGGCTTCTGCCAGTTGCTGAGCATGACTATTCCAATTACGCATTCTGGATCTGGGGAAATCACTACAGTATGGGTTCGGGGACCCACTACACCCACTGTGAGACAGGCATGAGCTAATACTCCATTAATAAATTGAACTCCACATGCCCTCACTCTAGTAGTTGTGCCTCCATGCCTGCAGAATCTAATTTCAGGTCAGACTCCAGATCCTCACCCAAATCCAAACTCGACACAGTCTTGGGTTCCTTTCCCACACATTGCTTTGGCAGGGGTGGCTTGGCTTTGGACTTCCATTTGGACTGGCCAAAATCTGAGCTTGCTTCATCTCTTACTCTCACCTTAATCTCACAGAGTAAAAGTCTTTACCCATAGCTATCAATTCCAACTCATAGTGACATTACAGACAGAAAACTGCCCCCACAGGGTTTCTGAGGCTTTCATCTTTATGGAAACACACTGCCACGTCTTTATTCCACGGAGGGGCTGGTGGGTTCAAACCACTGACCTTTTCCTTAGCAGCTGAGTGCTTAACTACTGCACCACCAGGGATCGTTAGAGTCTTTACAGACACCTAAATGATAGTGTTGGCAAAGAATATTGAATAATATACCATCGACTGCTGAAATAAACAAATAGATCTTACAAGAAGTATGGCCAGAATGCTCCTTAGACGGTGGATGGGAAAATTTCGCCTCACTTACTTTGGACGGGTTACCAAGAGGGACCAATCCTCCTGGATATTATGTTTGGTAAAGGACAAGGTCAGCAGAACAGAGGAAGAGCCTCAACAAGATGGATTGACACAGTGGCATCAACAATGGCCTCAAACGTAGGCTACACTGAAGACATTGGTGAAAAACACGGCTCTAGGAATTAAGCACCAGTTGAGATGTTTCAACAAATGCATGCAGCAATGGAGGTACTCACGCATCTATGGCAAGAAATTTGGATGTTGGCTAACTGGCCAACAAACTGGAAGAGATATATGTGCCCATTCTAAAGAATGGTGATCCAACAGAATGTGGAATTTATCCAACAGTGTCACTAACATCACATGAAAGTAATATTTTGCTAAAGGATTGGGCCAGATTCACTGACCAAAGCTGAGGGGGCAGGGCTGCCATGCTCAAAGGGCAGAAGAATGGGGTTTGCTAAGGCCGAGTGGATAGAGTCGCCACTCAGATGGACTAGGAGAATGGGGCTGCCCAAAGCTGATGGAACAGAGTTGCCGTTCCCGTGGGCCTGGGAGGTAGAGCTGAAGTTCAAGCCCTAGGGGACTCCAGCCAGAATTCAGAGATTGTAGCCAACACTTCGTATCTGGAGGGCAGGGCCATTACCCAGATGGTCTCTCAGAACAGAGGGTTATTTTCGACCCTTGAGAGGTAATGTAAATTGTTGGTAATGACCCCATCTCCTCGTTCCCTCCAATTTCTACCATTTCTAATAGAAAGGTTTACCTTGTGCCTGTTCCATTATTCTACTTTGAAAGCAAAAAAACTTCTAGATTTCACAGATGAAGAGAAATTATGCAACAGGAAAGAATTTGGACTTGGATTTAAGGCTTTTGGGATGATATAAGGGGGTGAAAGTGTTTTACATGTGGCAAGGACATGAATTTTGGGGGTCTACAGCTGGAACCCCCACGTGTCTGGCAGTTTGTCATACTGTAGGGGCTTTTGTGTTGTTGTGATGCTGGAAGCTATGCCACTGGTATTCAGATACCAGCAGGGTTGCCCATGGAGGACAGGTTTCAGCTGAGCTTCCAGACTAAGACAGACTAGGAACAAGGACCGGGCAGTCTACTTCTGAAAAGCATTAGCCAGTGAAAACCTTAGGAATAGCACTGGAACACTGTCTGATATACTGCCTGAAAATGAGCCCCTCAGGTTGGAAGGCACTCAAAAGATGACTGGGGAAGAGCTGCCTCCTCAAAGTAGAGTCGACCTTAATGACGTGGATGGAATAAAGCTTTTGGGACCTTCATCTGCTGATGTGGCACGACTCAAAATGAGAAGAAACACCTGCAAACATCCATTAATAATTGGAACCTGGAATGTATGAAGTATGAATCTAGGAAAATTGGAAATTGGCAAAAATGAAATGGAACGCATAAACATTGATATCCTAGGCATTAGTGAGCTGAAATGCACTGGTGTTGGCCATTTTGAATCGGACAATCATATAGTCTACTATGTTGGGAATGACAACTCGAAGAGAAATGGTGTTGCATTCATCAACAAAAAGGATATTTCAAGATTTATCCTGAAGCACAACGCTGTCAGTGATAGGATAATATCCATACGCCTACAAGGAAGACCAGTTAATACGACTATTATTCAAATTTACGCACCAAACACTAGGGCCAAAGATGAAGAAAGAGAAGATTTTTATCAGCTGCTACAGTCTGAAATTGATCTAACATGCAATCAAGATGCATTGAAAATTACTGCCGGTTGGAATGCGAAAGCTGGAAACAAAGAAGAAGGATCAGTAGTTGGAAAATATGGCCTTGGTGATAGAAACAGTGCTGGAGATCAAATGACAGAATTTTGCAAGACCAATGACTTCTTCATTACAAATACCTTCTTTCACCAACATATACAGTGACTACACACATGGACCTCACCAGATGGAACACACAGAAATCAAACTGACTACATCTGTGGAAAGAGATGATGGAAAAGCTCAATATCATCAGCCAGAACAAGGCCAGGGGCCGACTGGGGAACAGACCATCCATTGCTCATATGCAAGTTCAAGCTGAAACTGAAGAAAATCAGAGCAAGTCCACAAGACCCAAGATATGACTTTGAATATACCCCACCTGAATTTAGAGACCATCTCAAGAATAGGTTTGATGCATTGAACACTAGTGACCGCAGACCAGATGAGTTGTGGAATGACATCAAGGACATCATCCATGAAGAAAGCAAGACGTCATTGAAAAGACAGGAAACAAAGACCAAGATGGATGTCAGAGGAGACTCTGAACCTTGCTCTTGAGCGTCGAACAGCTAAAGCAAAAGGAAGAATTGATGAAGTAAAAGAACTGAACAGAAGATTTCAAAGGGCAGCTGAGAAGACAAAGTATTATAATGACATGTACAAGGAGCTGCAGATGGAAAACCAAAAGGGAAGAACACGCTCGGCATTTCTCAAGCTGAAAGGATTGAAGAAAAAATTCAAACCTCGAGTTGCAATAGTGAAGGATTCCACGGGGAAAATATTAAACGATGCAGGAAGCATCAAAAGAAGATGGAAGGAATACACAGAGTCATTATACCAAAAAGAGTTAGTTGATATTCAACCATTTCAAGAGGTGGCATATGATCAGGAACCGATGGTACTGAAGGAAGAAGTCCAAGCCGCTCTGAAACCACTGGCGAAAAACGAGGCTCCAGGAATTGATGGAATATCAGTTGAGATGTTTCAACAAACAGATGTAGCGCTGGACGTGCTCACTCGTCTATGCCAAGAAATATGGAAGACAGCTTCCTGGCCAACTGACTGGAAGAGATCCATATTTATGCCTATTCCAAAGAAAGGTGATCCAACCGAATGTGGAAGTTATAGAATATCGTTAATATCACATACAAGGAAAATTTTGCTGAAGATCATTCAAAAACGGCTACAGCAGTATGTCGACAGGGAACTGCCAGAAATTCAGGCAGGTTTCAGAAGAGGATGTGGAATCAGGGATATCATTGCTGCTGTCAGAGGGATCCTGGCTGAAAGCAGAGAATACCTGAAGGATGTGTACCTGTGTTTTATTGACTATGCAAAGGCATTCGACTGTGTGGATCATAACAAACTATGGATAAGACAAAGAATGGGAATTCCAGAACGCTTAATTGTGCTCTTGAGGAACCTTTACATAGATCAACAGGCAGTTCTTTGGACAGAACAAGGGGATACTAATTGGTTTAAAGTAAAGAAAGGTGTGCATCAGGGTTGTATTCTTTCACCATACCTATTCAATCTGCATGCTGAGCAAATAATACGAGAAGCTGGACTATATGAAGAAGAATGGGGCATCAGGATTGGAGAAAGACTCATTAACAACTAGCGTTATGCAGATGACACAACCTTGCTTGCTGAAAGTGAAGAGGACTTGAAGCACTTACAGATGAAGATCAAAGACCACAGCCTTCAGTATGGATTACACCTCAACATAAAGAAAACAAAAATTCTCACAACTGGACTGATGAGCAACATCATGACAAACGAAGAAAAGAGTGAAGTTGTCAAGGATTTCATTTTACTTGGATCCACAATCAACACCCATGGAAGCAGCAGTCAAGAAATCATAAGACGCGTTGCATTGGGCAAATCTGCTGCAAAGGACCTCTTCAAAGTGTTGAAGAGCAAAGATGTCACCTGAAGACTAAGATGTGCCTGACCCAAGCCATGGTATTTTCAATCACATCATACGCGTGTAAAAGCTGGACAATGAATAAGGAAGACCAAAGTAGAACTGACACCTTTGAATTGTGGTGTTGGCGAAGAATACTGAATATACCATGGACCTCCAAAAGAACGAACAAATCTGTCTTGGAAGAAGTGCAGCAGAATGCTCCTTAGAGGCAAGGATGGTGAGACTGCATCTTACATACTTTGGACACGTTGTCAGGAGCAATCAGTCCCTGCAGAAGGACATCATGCTTGGCAGAGTACAGGGTTACCGGAAAAGAGGAAGACCCTCAATGAGGTGGATTGACACAGTGGCTGCAACAATAAGCTCCAGTATAACTACGATTGTAAGGATAGCGCAGGACCGGGCAGTGTTTCGCTCTGTTGTGCACAGGGTCACTATGAGTCAGAACCGACTCGATGGCACCTAGCAACAACAACAACAAGGTGGAATGTCATGGATTGAATAGAAAGGGATGAAACGCGTTTACGAAAGTCACAGCCCAGATCCGATGGAAGGGGAGGTTCCCTGGGGTGTGACCTCTACCACCTTTTATCTTCCAAGAGATAAAAGGAGAGAAATGTAATCAGAGAGATATAAGTACCTCATGCCACCAAGAAAGATGTGCCAGGAGCAGAGCACATTCTTTGGACCTACGGTCACTGTGCTGAGAAGCTCCTAGGCCAGGAGAAAATGATTCATGACAAGGACCTTCTCCCAGAAACAACAAAGATAGAAAGAATTCCCTGGGAGTTGGCACCCTGAGTTTGGACTTGTAGCCTTGTAGACTGGGAGAGAATAAATTTCTCTTTGTTAAAGCCATCCACTTGTGGTATTGCTGTTATGGCAGCACTAGGTAACTAAGACACTTAGTGAAGTAGAGGGTTAGGGAGAAAGAGGAAGACCTTGACAAGACAGACTGACACAGTGGCTGCAACAGTGGGCTCAAACACAGCAACAATTCTGATGATGGGGCAGAACCAGGAAGTGTTTTGTTGTGTTGTACCTAGGGTCGCTATGAGTCAGAATCAACTCGACAGCATCTAATAACAACAACAGCCAGTATGCAAGGCAGGAACGCAAGCGGAAATCTATATACAACTGTTCACTGCAGCACTTTTCACAAGAAGCAAAAGATGAACACAGCCAAAATGTCTATCAGCAGGTGAATGGATACACAAACTTTGGTACGTACACACAATGGAGTAGAACTGCTCCACAAGGTTTTCAAGGCTCTGACCATTCAAAAGCGGATCACCGGGCCTGTCTTCTGAGAAGTCTCTGGGTGGGTTTGAACCCCCAAACTAGTAGATGAGCAATTAACTGTTGGTGCAAGCCAGGGACTTCCAATGGAATATTACACACACTCCCAAAAATGAAGTCTTGATGCATACGACAACATGGATGAAGCCTGAAAACACCAAGCTGAGAAAAGTCAGTCAGTCAGAAAAGGAGAGATGCATTCTGATCTCACTTATAGGACATAAGCAAATATACACAAAACAAAGCTTATTAGTGGTTACCAGGGGTGACAGGGAGGGGGAAGGAAGAGTTTTTGATTAGGATCATTGAGTTTATGTGAAAGGTAGTGGAATGATTTGGAACATAAACCGTGAAATGCTTGCACAGCTTGAATATAAGCAATGTAACAAATGCACATGTAGAAATTGTTGAAATGGCGTGTTTTATTATGTATATTTGGAACACAATAAAAAAAATAACATGAAGATCAATAAAAAGGAAAGAAAAGCTCTGTGGAATTCTTGCTCTACACACACACACACACACACACACACACACACATTTTTCTTCTAAAAAAAATGAGTAAAGAATCCCTGAGAACAAAAAGCACAGTCAATTACCCCCCGTTTTTATTGGTCCATTTCTTGTGGTGACCTCATAAGGAGCCAATTCTTTGGAACTCCAAGCCCCTATATAAGTCCCTGGAAACCTAGGTTTGTGGTCTTTCTGGCTCAGGAAGCTCCTTCAGTGACCTGAGACATCGTGACCAAACTTGGCTTGTTTTCTCTTTAAATTGTGGTTTTTCTATTTCCTCGCCAGCTATTCTTATTTTCTCTTTGTTTTTCCTCATTTGCATTCATTCGTTTTTCATTTTATTCTTCCTTTACATCCTCAATTTTTCTTTTTTTCTATGTACTTGTTAATTTTTTTATCATCTTACTATTATTGTTTTATTTTGTATTTTTTCTTATCCTCATGTTATTTATTCCTTTTTTGAATCTTTCTCATTGATTTCTTGTTTTGTTTATATATACAATTTATCTTATTTTTATCAGTTTTTAAAATTTTACTTCCTCTTTTCTCATTTTACCTTTTTGATTATATTTTAACTTTTTCTCATTTTTTCCATATTTCATTAAGTTTTTAGTCACCACTTTTTAGGGTTTTGGGTTTTTAAGTTTTTAATCCTACCACCAGGGCACCTCTTATCCCAAAGCCCGCTACGCCTTCGCACCATAGCCAACATGCTGCAGAGCCACTTAGCCTTCTCTGCTGTGGAGGAAACTCATGTGGGACGCTACCACCTCCTCAGAACCATCGGCAAGGGGGCATCTGCCAAGGTCAAGCTGGCCCAGCACATCATCACCGGCCAAGAGGTAGCCATTAAAATAATTGACAAGATCCAGCACACGTCCTCCGACCTCCACAGACTATACAGAGAGATAGAAATTATGAAGGATCTCCATCATCCAAATATTGTAAAGCTGTTTGAAGTCATAGAGAATGAGCACGCCCTCTATATAGTGATGGAGTATGCAAGTGGAAGGGACCTCTTTTACCACCTAGTGAATCATGGCTTCATGAGCGAAAAAGAGGCCCAAACGAAATTCCAACAAATAGTGTCAGCGGTGAAGTACTGCCACGACAAGAGTATTGTTCATAGGGATCTGAAAACAGAAAACCTACTATTGGACAAGCGAATGAACATCAAACTTGCAGACTTTGGTTTAGGAACTGAATTCACCCCAGGGAGCAAGCTGGATACCTTCTGTGGCACTCCCCCTTATTCTGCCCCAGAACTCCTTCAGGGAGAAAAGTATGACGGACCCCCAGTGGATGTGTGGAGCCTGGGAGTCATCCTATACTTCATGGTAACTGGATCTCTGCCTTTTCGTGGGAAGACCTTGACGAAGCTGCGAGAGCAGGTGCTGCAGGGACAATATCACGTTCCCTTCCACATGTCTAGCCAGTGTCAACACCTGCTCAGTAAAATTTTCATTCGTGACCCAAGAAAGAGAGCCACGTTAGAGGACATCCTAGCACATCCATGGATGAAGGTGAGCCATGAAGAAAAACAAAAGCTCTATGTGCAGCCACTCCCAGACTACGATAACCACTGGCACACTGAGGTGACGGTGAACACAGGTTACGTGCAGGAAGACATTCATGACTCACTGTTGAACCACAATTACAATGATGCGAACGCCACCTATCTGATCCTGCGTCACGACACATATGAGATTGACAGCCACACCAGCACCCTGGAACCCCAGGCTGAAGCCCATTGCACCGATAGCCACACTCCTTCCTCATCCCATGAAGTGCCTCCTACCGTCTGTCCTAAACCCAAACAGCGTAGTTACACCGAGCCCACCATTCCCACCTTTGGTTACTACATCCGCGATGCTTTGAACACTCTCTCTGAGGGAGGGATGGGGACCTCCATGGTGTCTACTTCTCCATCATTCTCCCTGGCCCTGGCCCACCTGCGGCAGCAATCTACCACAGCCTGGGCACAGCCCAACCAGGACTCTGACCTGTATGCCAAGGGGAGAAACAGTGAGGTGCCACAGCCCATCACACCACCCCAGTGTGTTTCTGTGCCTTCCTCCTCAGCCTACACCATCAACGAGAGTGCCGGGGCCCCGGAGAAAACCAGTTTTACCCAGGGAATGTCAAATCTAAGCTCCGCAAATGAGGAGCACGTGCTTGAGTTACCTGACCAGCCGAGTTTGCCCCAGACTGTGAGTCTAGCCTCTTCCTCTGAGGAGCAGGTGCATGAGTTACCTGACCAGCCGAGTTTGCCCCAGACTGTGAGTCCAGCCTCTTCCTCTGTCAGCAGCCAGGGCTGGAAGCGGGCCACTGGGAGGTTCTTTAAGCTCATGAGAAGATGCCTTTGTTTTACATATGACAAAAAGGACCACAAAGCATCAGACAGCAAAGCTGCACAAATGATCAAACCTCAACAGGCCAAACCACGCTCTCTCAAATTTACCTGGAGGATGAAGATCACCAGTTCCTTGGAGCCCGACGAGATGCTGCAGGAGATCTGTCAAGTGTTGGATGCCAATGGCTGTGACTGGGATCTCACACACAAATACACACTGCTGTGTATGAATGGCACACCAGGACAACAGGACTTCACTCAGTGGAGGATGGAGGTGTGCACCCTGCCTCGGAGGACTCTCAATGGGGTAAAAGTGAAGAGAATTTCAGGGACCTCTGAGGCCTTCAATAACATTGTCTCAAAAATCACCAGTGACCTTGCACTTTAAAATGGGGGCAGCAGCTGCCTGAGAGAAAACAGGAGTTCCAAGGTTTAAGCTCCTCTGTAATTTTGAAGGCAATGTTCGGAAAACCCACCTAAAAAAGGTGCCCGAAATTCACTTCACTTGAACCCTGTTGAGCAATCATCAAGGCAGTGTGCATACCTTCATCCTCCACTGCACAAAGTCCTCTTGGCCTGCACGTCACGTGTGCACAGCAACACATATGCCCGGGAGACATCCCACTCGCAGCTGTTGGCATCGCACACTTGGCAGATCTTCCACATCATCTCGTTGGGCTCCATGGAGCTGGTTCCTCCACGTAAACTTCAGCGACAACAGCTTGGCCTCTCCAGGTTTAAGCACTTCCACCTCGTCTTTGCTCTCAGATTCCTACAGATCCGCTGCAGCAAACATGAAGCAAAGAATTCATGAAAACAAAACAAACACTCCCAAATTCATCCGTTCAGACAGACAAAGGAAAGCTTGTAATAGGGAAAGCCACTTGATTCACTAACACGGCCATCGAGATCTCTCTGGAGTCCCTTGGGATGCACTGAACAGCAAACCAGAAAGTTGTCGGTTTAACTCCACACACAGATGACTTGAAAGAAAGGCCTCCAGTCTATTTCTGAAACATCTTGAAGCTGAAGAAAATCAGACCAAGTCCACAAGAGCCAAAGTATGACCTTGAGCTTGTCTCACCTGAATTTAGAGACCATCTCAAGAATACATTCACTGACTGAACACTAATGACCGAAGACCAGGCGAGTTGTGGAATGACATCATATGTTCTTCCTTGTGAAAAAATCTGGAGTTTAGCCATCAAATTAGATCCTGGGCCATGCGAAACTCAACATGGAAGACTTTCAAGTGGGCCTAAGTATTTCAAGAATAGGCATCAATTCTATTATACATTGGATCCTTTTCTGAACCTGTTTATTGTTTTCAGAGGGAGACCACCTGCCCTATCGTCTCCACCCTAGGAGAAATTTTTCTAGCACACCCATTTATAGAACTTTAGTAGCCTTGGAGGTGGCATGCCAATAAATTTTGCCCAAATTGACCTTGCTTCTCAGCTTTTCATGGTTGGCTCTGTCTCCTGTACAGTGACATGTCTATATTTTTTAACACTGGGTATCAGTTTCCAACAAATATTTCCGTATTAATGGTTTTGGTAGGCCTAGCACACACTGGAAGCAGGTAGTTGTCAATTTGGTTAGACTCTCCCACGTGAAGAGTGCTTAGATAGCTCCATGGGATTAAATCCATTTTCCATAAGAAATTGCTTTGCTATAACCCCCCAGCAGCCATGCCTGATTACTGGGGGCACAGCCACAATTACAATTCCTATAGGACATACAAAATACTGAGTGTTATTTAAAAAAAAAAAAAAGAAACTTGTGTTTTGACAGTGTGAGAAGGTTACATTAGGGAAGAACTTCCAAGCTAGTTGTAGTTCCTGATTTTTTGAGACATGCTTTGGTCCACCTAATTTATACCATATACTTTACCTTCCTTGCATGTACTGATGAGTGACCACTGCCCTTGATCACTTAGTGGGATTCATTTCTGCCTCAGGAAAAGGGCTTGTACTGGTGGGGGAGAGAGAGCATTATAATTAGTAGGAAAATAGGTCAATACTTCTCAGGGCCTATGGTTGACAGGATTTACATCGTGAAAAATATGTAGTGCAGCTTAAGAAAGAGCAAGAGCTTGCCAAAGTGATGCGGGGGCGCTCCAAATACTGAGTTCCAATCACTTAAGCCTGTCCAGAGTCATTTCTCAATTTATTGTCCTGCTAAATGGATGGACCCCCATTACCAAATTCTACATCATTCCCAATATCTCCTCCTTTTCCTTCTTACTATTTGTACTGAGTTAGAAATATGTGGCGCTGAGCTGGCAAACCAAGACATGTAATCCTGCAAATAACACTGAACAAATCTCAGTGGCCCCCTGCCATCCCTCGCTGCTGACAGAGGGAGAGGCTGGGCTCACAATCTGAGGCAAACTCGGCTGGTCAGGAATCTCTTGCAGCTTCTCAGCATGCAAAGAGCTTAGTTTTCACACTCCCTGGAGGAAACCAGTTCCTTCTGAGCTCCACCACTGCTGCTCATGGTGTGGGATGAGGAGGAAGCCTCACAGACACACTGGGAAGATGTTCTAAACTGCAGCACGTCACTGTTGCTCACCCTGGAACACACTCCAGAGTCCTGGTTGGGCTGCACCGAGTCTGTCCTGGATTCGTGGTATATGTAGGACTGGGGTGGAGAGACTGAGGTACAGGTAGATGCCATGGAGGCCCCTGATCCTGAATCAGATAGACTATCCAAAGCATTGTGGATGTTGCCCTGGCCAAGGTGGTCTTCACTTAATTTGTGGAATGGTCAATTCCGTGTTTGTTTGTGAAAACGTTGCTGTTCACAGAGGGCACAGGACTGGCCTTCTTTCTCTCCAGGGTGGGTTGTTCTTATGCTTCTGCTCTTCTGCCCTGACCCCTGGTCCTCCTCAGGCCGCATATTTTTTGGCATAATTGCAAGAGGAATTTTAGGTACGCCTCATGGACTAAATTATGTCCCCCCCAAAAAGTGTGCATCACTTTAGCTGGGTTATGATTCCCTGTATCTTGTGACTGTCCTCCATTCTGAGATTGTAATTTTATGTTAAAGAGGATTAGGATGGGATGGAAACGCTATCCTTACCCAGGTCACACCCCTCATCCAATGTAAAAGCAGATACCCTGGGGTGTGGTCTGTACCACCCCTTATGTCTCAAGAGATGAAAAGGAAAGGGAAGCAAGCAGAGAGTTGGGGACCTCATACCCCTAATAAAGCAGCAACAGGAGCGAAGCTCATGCTTTGGACCTGGTGTCCCTGCACCTGAGATGCTCCTCTATCAGGGGAAAATTGATGAGAAGACCGACAGAGAAAGAAAGCCTTCCCCTGGAGCTGACACCCTGAATTTGGACTTTCAGCCTACTATATTGTAAAGAAATTAATTTCTCTTTGTTAAAGCCATCCACTTGTGGTATTTCTATTACAGCAGCGCTAGAAGACTAAGAGAGCTAGAATGGCAGCCTCGCTCTACCTCCTCTGCTTGGGTTAGCACAAGAGGGTACACTGTACACCATGGGATGAAGATCCACTGCAGGCTGCTATGGCCCTCTGTCTCAGGTGTTTTACGACCAGGAGCAAATAGATGACTATCACAACACTGTACTTTGGCATCATCAATAAGCACTGAATCTCTCACCATGTGTAACACATCACCTCAATCCACTGACGGTCACTGTAATCTGGGTGTGGCTCCACATACAGCTTTTGTTCTTCATGACCCACCATCATTCACGGATGTGTCAGAATTGCCTCTGAAATACCTCTCTCACTAGGGTCATGAATGAAAATTTTGCTCAGCAGGTATTCATACTGCATAGTCATATGGAAGGGAAAGTCCCTTCACTACCTCCTGCCATAGTATCATGAAGGTATTTCCAACAAAAGGCAAGGATCCACCTACCAACAAATACAAAATGACTCCCAGGCTCAACACATCCACTAGGGGGGGTCCGTCATACTTTTCTCCCTGAAGAGTTCTATGGCAGAATAAAGGAAGGGAAACAGCCACAGGAGGTATACAGCTTGTTGCCCAGGCTGAATTCATTTCCAAGGTCAAGACCTGAAAGTTTGCTGCTCATTTTCTTATCTAATAGTAGGTTTTCTCTTTTCAGGCCCCTCTGAACCATACACTTGTTATGACAATCCTGCACCGCAGACACTATCTGGCAGAATTTGGTGGCTTGAGCCCCTTTGTCCCTCATCCTGCCATGAGCCCTTGCATGATGAAACACCTCCCCTCCACTTACTTATTCCATCACTATGTGGAGTGTGTTCTCATTCTTGATGACTTCAAACAATTTCACAGTAAACACTCCCACAGCTCCATGAAGGCATTTCCACCAAAAGGCAGGGATTCACTCACCAACAAATACAAGATGACTCCCAGGCTCCACACATCCACTGGGAAGTCCGTCGTACTCTTCTCCCTGGAAGACTTCTAGGGCAGAATAAAGAAAAGGTATGATTGAAAGCCTTCATAATTTTAACCTCTCAGGATAGTCTGTGGATGCTGCAGGAGGTTGCGGGGGCTCCCTAATGATCTTACCTTATTCCCAGTGAGGAGAGCTTTAGCCAACTTCACGTTGGTGAAGGTACCTTTGCAGAGGTTTTCGAGCCTTTGGTAGTCTTACACATGGGTCTCCTCCTCAGAAGAAATGGCCGAGAGGCCTCTGCATCATCTCAGACTTGGGTCAAGTCTTACTTAGCTTAGGGCCAATGGGTCCCAACACAGGATTCAAAGTGGTAAAAACTGATGACTAAATAAAAACTAGGCCCCTGGGTGGCACAAATTGTTAAGCCCTGGATGACAAGCCAAAAGGTTAGTAGTTCAAACCCACCCAGTGGCATCTCCAAAGTAAGGCCTCGTAACTGACTCTGAAAGGTCACAACCTTCAAAACCCTGTGAAACAGTTCTACTTTGCACGTTTGGTGTTGCTGCGAACTGTTATCTACTCAACAGCAACTAGTAACATGCAAATAAAAACTTAATTAAAGGAGAAAAAGATGAGAAAAAGCATATAAAAACTAGAAAAAAATACAAAATAAGAAAATGAAAAAGTGACAAAAATCAGTTTTATTTTGGGGGTTGTCTGTGGAGGTTGGAAGAGCTCTGCTGGATCTTGTCAGTGATCCTGGTTCTGAAAGTGGCCACATTTGGATTCTGGCCTACTGAGTTCCAGTCTCTCATTCAGAGCCCTACCAAAGGGCAATGTTAAAATGAATCAAGTGGGTAAGTTCAGCAAGACGCTGAGATAGGTTATATGAAGCTCTCACCCCACCAAAGGGGGAAAAGAAACCTAGAAGGTGTTGCTACCCTGTGAGTATCCTGAAAAGAGTCAACAGTTGACAAAAACACAGCAAATGCTGAATCAAGGAAAAGATGGCTTTAAAAAGGTAAGGCAACTTTGTGGTCTCTTTTCTTGCCCTTGCCCCATCTCTTCCCCAACTCAGTGGTCATCTTATAGTAGCAGCACTTGCTTCTGATCCCAGGGTGGGACCCTGTTCCTGGCTCCAGTTAGAGTACAGAAAATCATTGTGTGTGTCTCTTCTAATCTTTCTGGGGGATGCCTGAAGGACTAATGCAAGGGCCTTGTCTCTTTGACCTAACTTACGACCCAGGCTGCTAAGGTGGCAGGCATTTATAAGGAAAGATTGCAAGAGGAACTAACAGCCCATAGAGGGCTCAGGCTAAACAGTATGCTCAAAACATACGATAGATAGCCTAAGGCCTAAAAGCCAAAACTGGGAAGTACTTCTTTGGAAAATCAGGATATTCAAAAGCAACTGTGTGTTTGGGGAAATTTAGCAGGCTACAAATACCTAGAGCAAAATTTCTGTTCAGAAACTACCTGAGAAAGACCTATACTTTTTCTCACTCTATAAGTGTTTCAGGAGCGCCCCAGCACACAGCCAATCTGCACAGACTGGGAGAAGTATTTGTGGGTTTTGTTTTGATTTTTTGTTTCTTTCTTTTTTCTATGTATTTTTAGCTCCTCTCATTTCAAAATCACTCTAAAAACACTAGATGGGAATTTCCATTTTCCATTCCACTATAAAAGGAACTTGGATGTCCCTTGCATGCTCACAATAAGAAAAACCTGAAAAGAAACAACTCTTCTTAGCTCTGTCACAGATCTGAACTCACAGAGCAATCTGCTATCCCAGAAGCTGGAGATACACATGCACTACTACAAAGAATCCCTGCTTACTGGGAACAGAGAATGCCACCACCGTTACTTCCACCTCCCGACCTAGAATCATATGTTATTAGGTGCCGATGAGTTGATTCCAACTCATAGCAGTGCAATGTGACAGAGTAGAACACCCCCATAGGATTCTCTAGGCTGGAAACGTTATGGAAGCAAACAGCCAAGTATTTTCTTCTATGGAGTTGCTGGCTGGTTTTAATCAACACCCTGTTGGTTAGCAGCCATGTGCTTAACTATTATGCCACTAGGGCTCCTTACTTCATTGCTAACTGACTAATCCCTGGAAACTGAGAGATAGAAATTTCACAGGGCCTAGCCTTATAGTACCTTCACACTTCGGGGAATTTCTCATAAAGGAGACTCACTAGGTTTTCACTGTCAAACTGTAAGAAAAAGTCTCTCATAATTCCAGTTGGAAAAAAAAAGTAACCAACTGCAAACACTACTTTGTTCTTGACAACCGTCTACCCTTAAAGGAAATGGTTCTACCACCCTTTCAACCAACCTAACCAACTTCCAATTTTTAGAGCCTAATAGACTTGAGGAAGGGGAAATACCAAACACCATCTAACATGCCACATAGGGGGAAAACTGCCTACCTTCAGTCCTCATCGAACATACACAAAAAAAAAAAAAAAAAGAAAACCCAGTGCCGTCGAGTTGATTCCGACACATAGTACCCTATAGGACAGAGCAGAACTGCCCAATAGAGATTTCAAGGAGCGCTTAGCGGATTCGAATAGCCAACCAATTAGTTAGCACCCGTAGCACTTAACCACTATGCCACCAGGAAGTCCTCATCAAGCATAGGCTTGACAAAAACGTGGAAACACACACAGACTGAAGAGACTGGGTAAACAACAGGACAAGGCTCAGATATGGCACCTTTGTTAGAAATATTAGACCAGGAAATTAAAATAGCTATGATAATATGATAAGGGCTCTGGGTAAAAAGTGGACAACATGCAACAATAAAAGGGTAATGAAAATGAACAGACTGAAACTCAAAGAAATACTCAAAAAAAATCAGAAATGAAAAACACAGTAACACAAATGAAAAACGGCACTGATTGGCTTATCAGTAGGTTGCACATGTTTAAGCAAAGAATCAGTAAGGTTGAACATTTGTCAGTGGAAACTTGTCAAATTGAAAAGAAAAAAGAGTGAAAGAGAATAAGAAATGGGGGACAATCCCAAAAAGTCTAACAGATGCATAGAGGGAATACCAGAAGCAGAAGAGAAAAAGGAACACAGGAAATATTTAAAGTTTTAATGGCACAGTATTATCTAAAACTGTTGCCAGACACCAAATCACAGATCGAGGAGCCCATAGAACACTAAGCAGGATAAATACCAAAACATCTAAATCTGGGAATAGGATATTGAAAGTGCAGATAATTACACAAAGAGGAAAAACTTACATAAACAAGAGGAAACAAAAACACTATAGCTATAAAGGAACGAGGATTAGAATTCACCAGACCTCCCCAGAAACCACGCAAGCAAGAAGAGTGTGCAGTGATAAACGTAAAGTGTGAAAAGAAAACTCTAGCTGAACACAAGCTAAACAACAGATGTTTCAGTGACCACCTATAAACAGGAATACATTCATTCCAAAAAGTCACTAAACAAATACAGTAAAATAACCTTCAAGAATTTAATTTAAAAACATTAAAAGGGAAAGGTGCATAATCTGATTTCCAGGTTACCACTTTATAATATTAAAATGTCCACTTAAAAAAAAAATATTACAACGCATACAAGAAAAAGAAAATTTGTTCCATTGAAAGGAACAAAATAAACTGACAGAAAACGTTCCAGTCCACACATCAGACTTACTAGACAAAGACTTCAAAACGACTGTCTTAAATATGCCTAAAGAGCCAAAACCAAACATGGAGAAATATCTAAAGGAAATCAGGAAAACTATGAAAGAAAATGAGGCTATTAATAAAGAAAGAAAGCCATTAATAAAGAGATAATATAAAAAGAAACCAACAAAAATTCAGCAGCTCAATAGTGCAACCACTGAAATAAAAATTTACTAGAGAATGCAAACATTTCAGAAAGAAGAAGAAACTATCAATAAATTTGAAAAAAGGGATATTGAAATTACTGAGTCTCAAGAGCAAAAAAAAAAAATAAAAACAAGTAAACAAAGCCTATGAGATCTGCTAGACACAATCCACACAACCAGCATTGCTACCCCCAAAGGAGAAGAGGGGGAGAAAGTGACAAAAATCATACCTGAAGAAAGGATAACTGAAAAGTTTCAAAACTTCATGAGAGATGTGTATCTACAAAACTAAGAAACAAATTTCAAGGGAAATACACTCAAAAAAACAAAACAATCGTAT